>NW_015150664.1:1121083-1146884 GCF_000732505.1 Cyprinodon variegatus
TGTTTTTGTAGTGATGTTTGTGGAATAATCTGTTTCACGGTGGCACATTTAATTTGTCTGTCATGCATGTGAAAACAAATTTTTAAGTACCTACCATCCTCCCAGGCCTTTGTGTTGTGTTGTTGCCTGTTGGACAGACAGACACACTAAAGGAACCTTAGCACCTTTCTAACAAGAATACTAACTGGAGGAGTATATGTAAAAAGAATCAGAAATTTAGATTTTAGATCTCTATTTTCTAATTGAATATTTTTCTATATCTGACTTTTTTAGATTTTTAGAATGCACAGTTTCTGTTCAACTTAGAATGATAAATTATGTACATGTCGCTAGACATGTCAGACAGAGAGTATAATCATAAATAAGACAAGTGTCAGAGGGTGAGGATGTGAAAAGGTTACATTAGATCTAGTGCATATAAGCTAACTGCAGTACGTTGCATATCCATTGAATCTTTCCGCATATACCTGTTAAAAACATAATCCGCAAATCCTAGTTATATAATAATATCTTATGCTTCTTTGAGGATGCTACTGTACAACTGGCAAGCAGAACAACTTTGGCATGTTACAGGTCTACCATCACAAATAGGCACTGCCCTGGTAGACGAAATAATGAATATATCCATCCATACAGGGTAATCTAGAATGGAATGGCCCAAATCAAAAATTCATAAGTTAGAGTAGTTCACTCAATGTCTAGACTTATATCTGACTTAGAATATTATATAATGCATGAATCTGACTGAGCTTGAGCTATTAAGAAAAAAATAAATAAATCCTGTACAAGATGGTGGCCAGTACATTTCCCAAAACTCTAAGCTAAGCTCTATACTGAAGAAAAAAGTTTGGTTTACAATATATGTTCACACTTGATTTAGGTTTAACTTCGTGTTGAGATCAACTTGAGGCTTGTTCTATTATTGCACGTTTATGGAGTGAATTAGAAACCAGGCTTTACTGAAGAGCAGTTAAATGTTTAATACCAGTAGTTTAAAGGGGACAAAACAGGGTAACTCCTTTGACAAGTACACAGTATATTATTTAGCCAAGATATAGCCACATCCTCACAAACATATATTCTTCTTAGTTAAATGAGTCAACAATTACCCCAAAGATAGAAGGAAGATCGGGTTTGCTGGTGTGAAATAACTTACCAAAGGATCTCAAAGACATACAAAACAAAACAAAGCTGATATCTAGAAAACTTGTAATAAGGTGGATGTGAATGCCCATGTTTTTGATCACATTCAATCATTCCATCTAGACCCTGAAAGTGTAAGATAGATGACTGGAATGCTTTTAAACCTTTAAGAGAAAAGCAAACAACCCACAGCAAAGGAAGCCCATCAACCCACTGCAAAGCAAGCAAACACTCCTCTCTCTTTATCCTTCATCTCCTCATATTTCATCCTCAGGAGTGTTGGCCTAGTGGTTAGAGCAGTGCACTAACCCTGCTCTGACAAGGATGTAATTACCCAGTTCGATTCCCCACAGCCTGCACTCTGGGTCCCTGAGCAAGACCCTTAACCCCACACTGCTCCTTGTACGCTGCACAATGGCAGCTCACTACTCCCCAAGGGGATGGTTTAAAATGCAGACAGTGAATTTCCCCGTTCTGGGACAATAAAGGGCTTTACATTTTTATAATCCACTTGCCTGTATTTTGGTTTTCTTTGTGTTTACATAATTTTTGTTTTGTTCTACAAAGTCTCTATATTAGTCATAACGTTTACTTCCTCATTTATTTCTTTGTTTCTGTTTCCTGTGTTTCTAGTTCATCTCCTTTGGTCACCATTAGCCCTTTCCCTTTGTTTATTAGTTTCTTTGTGTCTTGTTTCAGCTCCCCTTGTGTTAGACTTCTTTCATTTGCCCCCTGGTTACCTTCAGCCTCAGCTGAAAAAAACCCCACGCATGCCAGAAAAAATATTTAGGCCTAATTTGAGGTGTATAAATATTCATACATTTTAAAGTTTGTCACAATTTGTCCTATTACAAGATTAGAATTAATATATTTTGAAGCGACTAGCATGAATTGCCTGAATTTGTGGAGAGCATTTCTAATCATACTGACGTCTCATAGACCTTAACATTAGAACTACATTCAGCCAGTTCCATTCAAAAGCAAACACATAAAGTATTCATACAGACTGGTGGGCAACTTCGGCCTTAGTGCCACATCGACATGTAACAGGACTAACCTTAATATGAAGCAACAAACTTTTGTAATGCAAGAAAACTGATCTTTATACTGAGCTACATTCATCCAAAAAGTTATCTAACTCTTCTTTGACAGCCTTAGAAGTTTTTTGAGAACATTAGTGAGCAAACAGCATTATGAGGAAAAATAAAGAATGAATGAATAAATCTATCTCAGAGAATCCTGTAAAGGTAAATGTTTAACACATACAAATATCACATATAATTATTAAAATATGTATAATTACATGTATAATTTACTGTTTATTACTAAAAAGAGTTATTAAAAAAATAAACTTATACATTAGCCTGTAACTACCAATCTTTATTCATACAAGTACTACCAATAGCCTGCACAACAAAAATTATTATAAAAATGTCTATACAATCATAAATATCCAATTAATATATTAACTTCCAAGTCCTTGTAGTTGTAACCTAAGTGCATATGAAACGATTGACAGGTCTGTCATCTCCCCCTACTGTCACTTGCAAGTTTCTGTGCCACCAACCCAGTGTCAGTGTCATTGCTCTGTTCTTGCTTGTACCTCAGGTGGTTTTTAAATAGTTTTTTGTTTATTTGGTACAAAAAAGGCACCAAAAAAAACCTTTGTCAAAAAAGGAGAGGAAGAAAAAACAAGAATCATATTAGGACAGGGCTGGCTAAAAAGTGAATTTGGGTAAGGCAAGACCTTAAACCAAAACAAAGATACAAAACTGATGCAAACTTGTTATTGAAATTGTAAGCACCATTCGCTAACCTTTGCTTGTGTTACTGCTCTGACTTTTAAGTGATTGATTTTTATTATTCAACTTTAAAACATGGAGAGGCTATCACTTTGAGTGCAAAGATAAAATGGTTTACTTGAAAGGTAGACTAACACTTAGAGGGTTTGTACAAAAGCAAATAATATTTTACACTAGTGTAGATTTGATTATGTATGATACTACCACCCTCTTCAGACATTTATTCGTGACAAAAATGTGTCATCCATCGGGTTCGAAAATTTAATCTCTGTAGCTTTGGGGTACGCGGCTGTCAGTATTTTTAAAACAGTACTATTTTGTAAAGGTCCTGCAGGGGAAACGCAACTCGAAAACACTTATTACTATTTTGAACAGCTATGCCACTCTCATTAGATTTTTATTTGCAAATGTTTTTTGAAAGCTTTAGATATTTTTTCCATTTTTTCCATTAATTCCCAAAAATCAAAATATATGTATTTTCAAATTAAAAGTAGGGGTTAAAGTGATTTGAATAATTTTGCAGATTAGTATGAATAATCAAAAAATTTATCTAACAATAATATAAAAACACAGATTTTGCACCTGTCATTAAATGCAAAGAAAAAAAAAGGCAATGCAAATATACTAAACAGCATTTTTCCAAAATCCTGATCCAACATAATCCAACTTTGAATATCAACATTAAAGTGAGGTTTAAAATCCTAAAAGCATCTTTACTGCTAGAAAAATCTGGCACAAAATTTAAATCAGGCACACACAAACATCTGCTTCAGAGAATGTGGACAAAGTAACATTCTAGCCTTAAAAGGCAAACCTGTTTTTGTTTTCCTTCACGTGCTGCTTGCTGGGCCAAAGTCTTGATGTGCTCAGAGAGTTTAAAAAAACAGTGAGCCACGTCTAGCAGAGCACAAAATGTTGTTCCAATGGCTATCACTTGCTAATATAAGTATAGTATACTGTATGTACTGTCCTCGTTCTAGAGTTATTGGTGAAGTTTTTTTCCCCAAAAATATATTCAAATGTTCCACATAAAAACAAAAACAAAAACTGACCAAACTTCAATATGTGGTTTGAAGGTAAAATAGAAATTAGTAGGTTTAAGGTTTATGAAAATATCTTCTAGGCTCTGTAACAAGAAACTGGTTAATCTCTGTTGTCAAGGTATAAGTTATGAGGGAAAAATGTAGATCAGTTGAGAGAAAAAGTTGCTAGAATTTCTACCTACAAGTTCTTGGTTATTTCAACAGTTGAAAGTCCAGCTGACTATTGTGTCTTTCTTGAAAACTACTTTTGAAAATGGCTTTTGAGTTAGAGGCTTATTGTGCTTTTAATGAAGAATTTAAACAATATAGATTGCTGCTTAAGAGATGATGCCAATCAATCAAATCTTGAGAATTTTTAAGTGCTGGTTGTTGTATTTTTTTAAAAGACTGGGGTTTCTGAGCAGACTTGCATCTTTCTCCTGCCCTCGGTTCATGTTTGTTTAGGTAAGAGTGCCCTAAACAAGTTGATGAATCACCTGGACAACAAATGTAACGGGAGATGTTTTTCCTGAGCTCAGTCAGGAGCAGCAGGGAATCAGTGTCAGAATCAAAGAGCTCCATAACCGTGACAAGCCAGCCAGCTATGCCGCCCTCTGTGGATAAGGATCCACAGCAGCAGAGCCGCAGCTAGCTCAGGAAGAGAGCTGAGGAAACAGTGCTGATGGCTTGAGAGGCTACAGCTGACCAATTGCTATCTAGGGTATAATGGCAGAAGATTGAAGAAGAATGGTTAGAGATTGTATTGGTCTGCTGGGTGGAGGGAGATCTGAAGTCAGCGGAGAGTGACTGCGGCTTACCCCGAGGAGGACAGCGTGACATCGAAGGAGACCGCCAGGGCGACAGAGCAGGAAGAGACAACGGCAGGCCAAGGCTGGCATCTAGACGCTAAATACTGAAGATGGACAGAAGACGGCTGAGGGTCACAGGAGCCATCGGTTGGTCTGTGTCTGTGCTGGAGGTAGGATATAAAACAGTCCTCCTACGGCTCAATTGAAATGGCTTTTTTAATAGCCACTTGAAAACCTCTTCAAAGCATTCCCAGTTTTATCCTTTCTCAACATTATTTTCTGTCTTCCAATTTGATTTAAAAAAGGCCTCATTCAGTAGAATACTGGTCAGTTCATGATTCTTTCTCATCTCCTAATTTGTATACTCATCAATGTAGTTGATATTAAAGAATTAATGGATTTGATGCTGCGATATAATGTAAAGCATTGCAGAAATTTACCTCTGCATTTAACCCATCCCCTTGGGGAGCAGTAGGCTGCAATCGTGGGGGGCCCTGGGAGCAGTGTGGGGTTAAGGGTTTTGCTTAGAGAGCCAGAGTGACAGTCTGTGGGAGTGAGGCTTGAACTCAGAACCTCTGGATTCCAAGCTCTATGCCCTAACCACTATGGCACCGATCCCCTCAAATAAACCACACCATTACTTGACAAGATAAGTAAAGTGGACGTTGCGGAAGCCATTTTGTAGTATGACAGCCTCCGTATTGTTGCAGGGGATAGTGTGAGGGGGCGGTTCATGTCGCTGCTGTCTTTCCATTAGATGTTTATGAAAATTACACATTGCAGCTTTAAATCAGATTTCATTTTTATAGCTAATCGTACTGGACACATGTCTTTCATCACTGCAAGAAAAAAGTTTTAGTATTTATCATTTCCCACCAGATTCATGGACATATTATACATCTAATTGAAGAAAAGTGGAGATCTGACTAAAGAATAAATGACTGATTACTTGTTTAGGAAAATGTATAGAAGGAAAACCTTTGCCTCTGAAATTGTCATGTTCCCAGAAAGAAAGCATTCTTCTGATGTTGAGATTAATTCAGATTTCAAACTGTTGTTCAATGACATCATGCATCAGGTAAATGGAAAAGTCTTTTTTCATTATTTCACTTTGCAACTGATACAAGTATGATGTCAAGCACAAATACAGAAAAAAGTGACATGTATTTGCAAATATTTGCAATGCACATTATGCATCTTTAACATGTTTACATTTCAAAATTAGTTACATACTGTACTCAAATTGTGCCAATAAAAAATGTATCCCAAGTAGATGCACATGTTCATTCAAAGCGCTTACTTTGTTATGAATTTGCAGTGCAATCGGATGATGTTTGAATTGCAAATATTTGTTTTCAGACTTGTATTTGTACATGAGAAGATCCTCTAAATAGCTCAGATTTACTTTTGTACCTTTCGTCTTTGCTAATTTTTTCACATGGTTCTTCTTACCAAACTCATATTTTCTTGCTTGTTGCACAGAAATGTTTACATACTAACCAACAGATGAGAACAATGAAATGTATTTTTAGTGAAGATCAGGGGGTTTTTCCTCAGCTGCACCACTATGAAAATGCAATGCCTTTTGCCAGTAAAGCCTACCAGGCAGTTACAAGGGTAACTGTAAATAGAGAATTGTGTCACTGAAATTTAATCAGACAATGTTAAAGCTCCTCTTGCTTAAAAGCATGTTTTTAATACAATTAATAGAGTAAAATAGGGAAGCGTAACAAGGCAAAGGAGAGTTTGTGTAATGCTTTTATAAACAACAATTGCAATGTCTTGCAGCCAATTATACTAACTTATAACAGGTTGAAAATATTAGGGGATTTTAAGAAGAGCTTTCAAAACATGCAAAGTCTATCAAAAGAAAAGATAAAGGTGGTTTACGCTGGGTGAAACGTTTAGTCAAGAAGGTATTTGTACAAGTTTTACACCAGCAAATGCACTTTGCATCTACTTAGGTTTGCTTTGTCTTATATTTGTTGAAGATTAATACAATTAAAACAAGTGAGACGGAAAAGTTAATATTATATAACTTATTAATTTTTCTTTATAAATTGCAAAAAAAAATTAAACCAGATGTACTGATGTAAAGGTTTTCTGTCTTCCTGCATCCTCATATTTCTGATTCATTTTCTGAGTCCCTGCACATTTTCACATGAATTTGCTCTGAGAGGTACAGGTTCCTGTTTCAGTTTGTTTTTCTTTCTTTTGTACTCAATCATCTATGACACCTCACAGTTCCTAAGGACTTTGTGCATCAACCCTTAACCCCTTTGCCGATGTCATGCAGATCTGGTTCTTGGTAGATTATCCTAAAAGTCAGCTCGAAATATAAAACATGTAACAATTTAAATGGTGGAAAAAAACTTTTAGCATGCATAAATGCACTATATCTTTCTTGTAATTACAGATTTGGGTGTATCATCAGTCAACTTACTGCGTGACATATTTTAAAAGAAACCTTACTTATCATTGTCCTCTGGCTTAAATGTTCAAGGCTACTCTCATTACAGACAACTATGAATCCCACAGAGAAATCACCCACATTTGGATGAGGCCAACATGCAAACAAGTAAATCAATAGATGAATAAATTGGCTTGTTCACCACAAGGAGACCCAAAGGAGAAATAAAGGGTAGTCAAATAAAAGGGCAAGTGTGCATCTTTCCAGAGAAAACTAGCCCTGAAGCGAATACACTCAGACTGGTTTTGCTATAATGAAGTTGTGCTCTTGAATATAAATAAGCAGGAGAAACAAGGGAGTTGCAAAAAGAAAGAGACACTTCAGACAAAAAGATGTCTGTGCTTCATGCTTTATTCATGTGCCCCGCATGGATGCTTCGTATCCCATGGGAGAAATTAGATCAATGGGAGGCAGAGCAGTTAACCAGTTGATTTCTCCAACACCAAGAGGTCACACAGAAGCTCTCTGGATAGAGCTTGGCCTCTTTTAGCACAAATATTAAGCCTTACTTAGACTGATCATAAATAAACTGAGCTATCAACCCATAACAGTACAGTAGATGTCTCTCTGGGACACTCAGCGATCGGCCACTAATTCATTATCCTGTCTGTGACAGCAGACTCCTCTCCAGCTAGGGGTGGAACTTCAGTTTCTACAGCAATAAAAATCCCAAATTAGTGCTCAATGGCTCAAATAATATATTTTAATTGTATTTTTTTTATGTTGTGAAAAAACCTAAAACAGTTCAGCATCAAAATGGATTTTGGATCAGAAGACTGGCAGCAGCACATCCCTAGGAATTGACCAGTTCTTTGCAATGGCTATACAGTGTGACAATCAGGGAGAGGCAACATTCTGAAAACACATTAGGACATGAATATAATTCACCACGCAGAAGCTCCCTCAATCAACACCAAAGTTGCTGGGCCTTAAGCATGGATTCAAAGGTTTAACTCTGGTGGCACTAGAGCTAGTTCTTTTTTATGCAGTGGAGAATTGAATGGGGCTTAGTGTTGTGGTGTTGACTCAGTGAGGTTTACCTTGGTTTAGCGTGGTAACTATTCATTATGTGAAACCATCTGAGCTCAGAGAGCACTCAACAGTTGTGTTTATTTAGCTATTGGAGTATTTGACGAGCCTCTGTGGTTGTTTGAGCAACTGTTAAACACTATCTCTTTCTCAGATGATTTAAACTACAATGGAAGGACAACATATTTATAACTTATGCATCACATGGTTGAATGATCATCAGCAAAAGCTATAAATCCCAGGGAGTAGTTCCTTTTTCTCTCACATGCTCACAATCAGTCTTTTTACAAGTTTATTTTTGTTTTCTTTCTGTGTTTTTCCTCATCTAGGTGTAATTCAGTTTTTGTAGTTTTAAATTGCAATAGTCAGCCCATCATTAGCTTCCACCACTTTTAGCATTTGTTTACTTGTTTACATGCTCAGGGTGAGAAAACAAATGTCTACAGAGGACTAAGACTATTACTGATTAAATGTTTCACAAAACTTTAGCTTTGTGTATATCAGTAGAAGATTGTTAATGTTACAAATTTGAATGTATTTAGATAAAACTGGAAATAAAGGCTAGAATGTTATAGTTTCTAGAAAGGAATTGAATCATTACTGCAATTCCAGGTCAAAATCTTAAAAACTAAATAATCAGTTACACATCTATGATTAGTGCATCTATGATTTGATCTAGAGCTAATAATTTTCCCAGTTCAGTATTGAGTAGTTTTATGTAAATCTTCAGAAATTATTTGTAACCTACGCTTATTTGGTTCCCTTAGGCTTGAACAAATCAACAACATAACAGAATATCAGAATCATGCATATACTGTAGCAAAAAAACAATAACAAAAAGAAGTATGGACAGACGGTAAAGTTCAATAAAAGTGTTTAGGAAGGATCTTTATTTAGGTTGGACTCAGATCCTAAAGTGAAAGCAGATGGGACTTCAGCCTTGAATAGTTTCCACTTGAAGTCTTGTGCTAGTGTTTTCTCTACTTGCTGTTTCTGACTTCATTCCAGTTTTCTTCAACAAAAGACTCTGAAGCTCACATATGTAAATCCTTCCTGTGCTTACAGGATTGTCGGGGTGCACATCCAAACATCTACAAAGGTATGCACTGAGGAAAATGTTTTGCAAAGCCTGAACTGCAAAAAAAGCATTGAACTGCAATGCTGTCAGTTGAGAGAGCCTCCACAATGACTCAGGGCAGCGTGGAACAAAACCACAGAAGCAAAAACAATGAGATGCCCTGGTGAACAATCCGCTTTAACAATGCAGACTCAGGTTCATGACAGGTCAGTTGACTGCGTTGTTGACATGTCATACAATACGGTTCAGTGAAAGCTTGCACTCTGGTGACATTTTATTTTGTTCCTGTTAGAATAATGTTTGCAATTTGCACATCTGTGCTGTCACAGAATGAAATAATTAACCATAGCAGTAATCTTTACATGAACAAACAACTCCCTCATATTGTTTGTTCGCTGAGTTGTACAAAGAGTGTTAGTTGACTTATATGAACCCAGCGAACTCTAATGAGAATAAAAGCTGCTTCGTATTCCACAAAAACCAAGACATTTTCAGTTGCCCTACAGTGAATGGGGTGATTTTGTTCTCTCAGCTCTGTCTTCGGGGGTCTTACTGGTGGGTCTCAACAGGTCTAGGGAGAACCTTTGAACATGCCACTTCTGTTTACTTGGAGCATTTCTATAAGTTTATAAGTTATCCTTTCCAAGTATTGCCAGAGCTCACTGTTAGCTCCTATTTCTGTCCGCTCCTCTACATTCAGCCCTCTGCCTGTCCTGCTTAACTTGCTCTCTGTGCACCAGGTCCACTTTGATTCAATCTACAGAGACATTTATTATGGTGGAGTGGACTTCACCAGCTAAGCTTCATGTAGAAGCAACTTTTTCTGTCCTTAGTAACTTGAGAGCAACAAAAGCATGTCTTGATTCTTGAGGAACATTGGATAACCTGAAGTTTCATTATATGCATGTTCTACATGTCTGACATGCTTATTATTCCCTAAGCAACAAATAGAAGACTGGATTAATGTCTCAGAATAACTTGATCTGGATGCTGAAAAGCTAAATTCCCTTCAAAAGTATTAGTATGCTGTAAGCCATGTGAGTATTTGCTATTTTCTATTGAATATGAGGATTTTTGACAAACAACTAATGGAATTATGGAATTTAGCATCCAATCAGATTAACAAAAAAAAAAGTTTCAATTTAAAATTAGACCTTGGCAGTGACTATGATTCTAATGGCCTGCAAGTTTTGCTGATTAAAGCTATATCAGGATGTACAGCCTCTACGTTTGAGGCTAAAGGCTACAGTAAAATACCTCCGGACTTCTTGAGTCCGATGCTGAGGCTGTCAATAGTCACTGCTGCCACCCTCTGGTTTAGTGGGTAACTGCCTGTTCCTCCAAATATCCTGTTGTGCCAGCTTACCAGAAGATTATGTATATATTATATAACTAGAACTGGGAGTTATAGTGAATTAATAGGTGATTCAAATCAAGGGTAAAACTAGTTATATGATTTTCAGTTAATTGATTATAACTGTAATTTGCTTACTAACCAGGGTTTTAGCCTCTCACCTAAAAGGTTGAACTTCTGAATCCGGCTGTTAAAAATCCAGTTGTTTTTCTCCAATTTAGTAATTTAGGCTATGGCTCTTAGCAACGTTATTAACCACCAACCAAAAAATGTGTCACTGTTTTTTTGGATGCTACTGAAAAAAAGTGAATCCAGCCTGAGTAATAAATCGTTCACTGTGTAAAATGAACACAAGAGACAATGGGTTAAAAATACAATTGTACCTTTATTAGCTAAAATCACACAGTATTATATCTAATAACTAAGCAAAACTAAACACTACTGAAAATAAGTTAAATTAAAGTAAAAAATAAAGGGGAAAGGGGTTTAAGAATCTGTTCAACGTCTGAGTGATGTTTGAAGTTTAAGGCTACGGTAAATGCATTTGAAAGTGTCCTTTATAATAGTAGCAGATGAAATGTGAAAAACCCCTGATACAGAGATGTTAACTGCAGTCAAAACAGTGAAGTTTCATTCAGTTTATGGTGAAAAATTAATAATGACCCAGGAATGCATTAAACTATGATGAGGCTGAAAGACCTGTTAGCTTATCTGGCCCCAGGGGTTCTGGTTCCGGTCGGGTCCAACTGAAACAAAGAGGTAGTTATCTCACGATGTAGCAGTTAGCTTCAGCAACACGTGACTTGTTCAGTCTAGAGCAATAGCATTCAGTTAAACCTTAAAACCATCAGCAGTTGATCAGAAAGCTTATTTCAAATAAAAGCACCAACACGGCTGTTCTACCTAGTTTACCCAAGCAGAGCACTTATTAAGCATCAGATGGAAAGGAGGGGAAGGAGGAGGTTACTGTTTTTGGTACGGTGGAGTGAAGGCCTTCGGCTCAGTTTCGGTGTTCTGCAGGCCCAGCTTCGGTCCAGTCTGTTCGTCCAACAGCAACTCAAAGAGATTTAGATCAATCCGATGCAACAATAGAAGGCGGTTTGCAAAGTGGGTTAATTTTATAACTCACGGTAGCACACAACATCTCCCGTTTTAGCTACGGTAGTTAGCTCGTAGCTGCAGCCTGTAGCAGCAATTCCTTGGCGTTGGTCTGTATCTCCGTCTCAGGCGGTCAAGGTGTGGGTGGCTTCTAATGGCTACTTTGGCGAACATTTTTTGGCGGTTAGCATAGCTGGATTAACTCTCCTCTGTTTCTGCTGAAGCAGGGTTCAGGATACACTGCGTCCAACTCAGTTATAATCGCAGGAAGAATAAGAACACTGCATTCAGCTCTTTCTGAATCACAGGAAAAAGGCAGTCTGACTCGGTCCAGCGAGCGAAGACTTCTCCGGAGTCGCTTTGGTCGCTACGTTGCAAAGTCTTCTGCTGAATGCACTTGCCTATAGCCTTTTAGCGGCACAGAACCACCGGCAAAATAGGACGCTAAAGTGGGAAGCTAGTCTTTTTAAAACCTACGCCGGAGCGGTGTGTCTTCAGAGCGGCGTAGTTCCGATTACATCAGTGACAATGGATCGCAACAATTCTTATCTCACAATGTTAGAGAATCCTTTAAAAAAAATCTCTTTATTTAAATTATGATCTGGATCATTGCGTGGCATGAGGGACACATCTGATAAAAAGGACATTATAATCTCTCCATAGATTTTCATGTTATCCAGTTATACAGACACACAAACTTCCTCAAAAACAAAACCTTCTTGGCAGAGGTGAAATCAGAGAATGACAGTTCATTAAGTTGTACGTATCTTTTAGTTGATAGTTGGGAAGTTGACACAACTACTTTCATTTAATTGCATAGCATTCCCAAACAAGTGTTAGATGTGAATAATTCAAAACCTTATGTGAAAACATAAACTGGAAAGGAGAGCCCCATGGAGAGGTGTTGGCAAAGTTAACTGTTGCTCTGAGGTCAGACAACTTCCCTCCCACTGCATCTGCTCCTGTAGCATCCTGACAACCTGTGACATTAAAAAACTCAACAGGACTTTATATGGTGCGGAGATCAAGTTTCATGCAGTTCATCAGTGGAAAAATGTTTCTTGGTGAAGTAAAAAAGCCAAGCATCTGCTGTGAACATTTGGGTGTTTTCTTTATAGACATGTTTTAAAGCCAATTCACTTGTAAATTAATGTTGTCAAAGGGGGATTTTTTACCTAATTTGTTTTTATTTATTTATTTATTTATTTATTTATTTTTTTACTAAATAAATCTAGTCTAAAATAATATCCTTAGTTCAGAGTTATATTAATTCTCTAACTGAACCAACATTCAGTTGCAGTTTACAATAAAGTTCTCCCTTTTTTCTGCAGTGCAAATTCCATCACTTGCAAAGGTTAAGGTGGGGAAACCTTTACTGTAGCGATTTGGCTTTTTGCCCATGGTTGGCTATTTTTAGTTGGTTACTATGTTTTTTTTCCCTGTGGCATCAAGCAGAGGGAAAAATGGCAGGAGAAAGGAACCAGCTGGGTCAGTGTGAGCCTGCTTCTCATTTGTGCTGACCTTGTGTTACAGGACTCACTCGCTGGTGTCATTCTCACTTAATACAGCAGGGAAGAAGGGAGCGACAAAAACATACTGCAGTGCATGTCAGATATAACATTTTATTATATCATAGCTTACGTAGTCAAAATTAAATATCAGTGTTTGACATCTGCTATTCTGCTAAATAGTCTAAATTAGCAGAATACTGATGCAAAGAATTCCAGTTTGCTGCAGTTTACCCCTCTAATAGAAATGTGTTAATAGATAGTTTAAAATAGCATGGCTAATCAGCTTTAAATGTTAGCAAAATAAACTGCTCTCTGGCTTTCCATGCAAGCTAATTTCCAGAAGAGAACATTTTATGTAAAATGAAATGAGCCTCTGAGAAAAAAAAATTCAAGACAGCTGAATGTTTCCTCATGAGAACATGCAGGTGTCCGACACTGCTATCAACAGCAGGAACTTCTGCTCATGGTCAGTTAGAGCATAATGGTCTTAAATTTTTCCAGGAACTCTGCAGGACCCTTAGGTAATGGTAAAGGGAGGCTTTTGAACATTTAACATTTTAGATGACAGGAATGTAGTCTAGAAGTAAAGAGATAAGCATTTTAGTCCTATGTTTCAACAGTTAGGGACTTCCATACAGGTAGTCAGTAAGTGTTACTGGTATGTAACTTTTTACCTGTTGTGTAAAGTGGCACTGAAATTCAAACTACATAAACACATCTATAAACAAACCACAAAACACAAAATTTTCAAAAATACAAGATATTCAGAAATGCAACAGTTCCATCCATCCATCCATTTTCTTCTGCTTATCCGGGGCCGGGTCACGGAGGCAACAGTCTAAGCAAAGATGCCCAGACTTCTCGATCTACTCACACTTCCGCCAGCTGCTCTGGGGGGACCCCTAGGTGACACCAGGCCAGCTCAGAGACAAAGTCCCTCCAGCGTGTCCTGTGCCTTTCACAAGGCCTTCTCCCAATGGACATGCCTGGAACACCTCCCGAGGGAGGCGACCAGGAGGCATCCAAAATAGATGCCCAAGCCACCTCAGCTGGCTCCTTTCGACGTGGAGGAGCAATGACTCTACTTCAAGCTCCTCCCGTGTAACTGAGCTCCTCACACAATCTCGAACGGTGCACCCAGCCACCCTGCGAAGGTAATTAATTTTGGCTGCTTTTTTCCCCCGATCTTGTCCTTTCGGTCATTACCCAGACCTCAGGACCATAGGTAAGGGAGGGAATGGAGACAGATTGGTAAATCCAGAGCTTTGGCCCCCGACTCAGCTCCCTCTTCAACGTGTCACTGCCTATGCTGCACCAATCTGGTTATCGATCTCCTGCTCCATCCATCGCTCACTTGTGAACAAGACCCCGAGGTACTTAAACTGCGATGTGATGTTCCACGTCTATACAGCCAGAAGCAGCCTGTTTATCAGTATCTGTAGCTTATTCAAAAACTTGAAACATGAGACCTTGTTGTTTGGATGACATCAACATTTGGCTTTTAAACTGGAAGTCATTCTGTTTTTCTGTTCAAATTTTTTAGAAGCGAGCATAAGCAGAATGACTTACCGTTTAAAAGCCTAAAAGGAGGATTGATGTTTTAACTAAATGCCATTGTGTTTTTGAGTATGTTGTTGCGTCCGAACGTTTTGCCTGAACTGTCTTTGGACTGCTGGACCTCTGAGCCTGCCTTTTCCTGTTCTGATCCGTTTGCCTGACCCGTCTTCGGACTCCTGCTTGTTCTCCAGGGCTGCAGCACCTGGGGCACTCTGTTGGCATCTTGTTAGTGGCCCACCGCCTATATCCTACCTCATTCTCTGGTCATGGACTGATCTTATAAATCTGGTCAGTGACCTACATTGATAATCTTCGCCCGTTAGATTTATGTGGTCACTAACCTGTGTTTTCCTTCCTCAATAATTTTCCTGCCACAGGCGCCCTAGCCGCCGTTCCTGCAGATCCGCAGTCTCTCAGTGTTTTCATAAATGCTTTTTGAATAATCTCACTTTCCATTTTCCCTGAACACTAGGTCCTTTGTTCTGACGCATGACAGTTTGAGGTCACAAAGAGTACAGGTAAGTAAGAATGCTCACTTTGTAAGGATTAATTTACTATCAAAAGTAAGCATAGCTTTCTAACCCTTTCACATTTCATTTAAAAAAAACTCAATTAGAATCAGCACAATTTGCTATTATTTTGTTTAAGTCCATCTGAGTCAAAGGGGTTACTTTAGTTGTAGAACAACCTCCTTTTCTATAAACCCTTTTGAAAACTAAGACGTTTTCCAAATCTTCTTTGACAATAAGTTTTAGTTTATGTTCAAAGTGTATGCCCTGCTGGATTCTGAAACTCCACCGCAATATGAGTTATACCGAAGACACTTAAAGGGTTTCTACAGCTTTGCCCTGTCCTACACATGTTGCCCTACAGCTTGGCACATGATTCACTAATTAAATGACTTCAGAGGAAAAAAGGAATATATGATACTGGATTGTATTTAAAATTTTCAGAGTAAAGGGGGCTAAATACAAATGGATTGCTCACTTTTCAAGTTTTATCTGTTAAAAATTTATAATACATATTTTTTTCTACCTCACAATTAGGGTCCATAAAAAACTGAATACAAAATCCACCATAGTTTGTGGCTGTGATGTAAATGAAATGTGAATAAGGAAAGTGGTCTAAAGGGATTATAATATAAAAGAGTGTATTGATGAGACACTTGCCTCTCTGGCTTGCTAATGTTCTTACTTTCATCACCTATTTTGTAATGAGCAGGATTTAGGTTCAGGTTAACTTATTTTGATGGTTGAAGAGTTTAATTGGAAAAAGATGACTGGCATAAGGTCAATAATTTTACCTCAACATTAGTAGAAATCCAAACATGTTTGTCTTTAGTCAGTACACTGCATTTACAGCTGAAGAATGATAAGGCCTGGTAACCCATTTATTCATGATCTCATGGTCCGGTCCTGAATGGGTCTTTCAGCTCTGCTCAGGTTATGATGTCGCCAGCCAGCACATTATAGGGCGGGCCAGATTTCTGGTTTCTAATCATTCATTTTCATGAGTTATGCACAACGGCTGCTTAGAATGGGTTTGAAGCACATATGGACGGTACCCTGTGGAAAAGCAGGAGGAAAGGGTGGGTGGGGGGGATTCGAGCAAAGTGAGCGATTGCCAGGATTATTCAATCTTCCACACACTGAAGAATCTCTAATGCACTCCATGCCTCTGCTCTGTCTTCAAGTTCTTTTTACTCTGCTAAATCTACTCTCTTTCTCTCTCCCTCCCTGCATATTTTTACAGTAAGTAACTGCAGCAGGAGAGCTGGTACTGATACAAATGCCTGTCAGCCTGTTAGGACTGTCATAATGTTATCTGCTGCTAACTCTGTAGACTTCAGCTTTCTAACGTCATCTATTCCTCCTTCTTCGTTGTATTTCTCTTGCATTACTTCGATGTACATGCCTCACTATTTCTTGTTTTATTTCTCCCCCATAACACTGTCACAATCCTCTCTCCATCTCCTGCTCCCTGCCAGCTTTGATTATCCTCTGCCTTTTTTCAAGCAAGATGTGAGCCAAAAGGCCTGACAGAGATATATAACTTAAGAAAACAATCTTGGTTCAGTCAGCAAGGTTAATCCAGCACTGTAAGCAATTGTGAGGGTGGGGGCAGCTTGACAATAAAGCTTCCTTTTGGTGGTGAAAACAAGAAAAAAACTATAATGGAACTTCTATTCTTTAAAGGCCAAACATTGTAAAGAAGAAAGGCACATGCTACTTCACAGTAGGATATTGATTTATGATTATCGATTGATAGACTGAGAGTCACGCTGCTAATCTGTTTGTCAAGGAGTTTTCTTTGTTTTTGTTCCTTGTCCTCAGTGTTCCTGTTTCTCCTAACCAATGGTTATCAATGGTTATATTTTTTGCTTCTTGAAACTTACTAAAAATTATTGTGTTTGCGACTTTTACAACAGCAAAATATAAAATGTTCTGAGCATCGTGGTGTTGCAAGGACATTTTTCAGGAAAGATCAAGAAGCAGGTCTTAATGTGTGTGGATGGATGGAGCTGAATGCAGGCCAGTCATGGAAAAAAACGCAGTTGAATACAGTGAAGGAGCTGTTTCTGAAGAATTAGTTCAGTTCACTCTCTGGCAGTTTTAAGTACAGGTTTTTGGCTTAGGTGCGTTTGTATACAGTAGATGATGATGTGAGATTGCCTATTCCAAGACCAGATCTAAATCCAGTTGAGAATCTGTGGCATGATATGAATAGTGTATACAGATGCTCACTATTCAGTTTAAATGAGCTTAAGGTAGGTCTTAGTTAATAAAGTGACTCAAGGTAGTGATCTTGTTGATTTTAACTCACCCACAACAGGAAAAGGTTACTGATCTGTAATGTCTGACATTTAGGGCTGCAATTAACAACAATTTTACTAATCGATAAATCTGTTGATTATTGTTTTGATTAATGATAGGACAGCAAAATGTTCCTTAAAGAAGATTTTTTTAATAGAATTAAAGCAGGTGAAACTAACATTTTCCATTTTTGGAGTTCTGGATAGAACACATTGACAGACAAAAAAGTTGTTTTTTAGTTTTGGTATACTTTAAGGTATAATTACTGCTTGAAATGGGTTGCTGTGTCAGCTAAAGGCATGATTGAGAGTCTCTATACTCCAGTTAACGATTAATCAATTACTGAATTAGTTGAGGATTATTTTAATAATTGATTAATCATAATTAAACCAATTTATTATTTCAGCCCTACTGACAATAAGAGTTTCTATTCAGTATTATTTTATTCAGTACTATAGGAAGTCTGTTATAGAAAGCATACCATAGATTTAACTAATTTGAATGTAGTTTAAGTCCAGTACTCATGCCTAATCTTAAATGACACTGAAAGGTATTGGAAACATGAAACCTTTATAGACACATGCCCACCTAATAGTGCTTATTGGAAATTATTAGGGCCTGCTTCCTAATAACTTTGAGGTCTTAGAGGTGACTGGATAGGTAAAGTATGTAAAATGTGGCTTGTTCGTCTTACTGCAGACCAATGTTGTGTTGTGTTAACCCTTACTCATATAGTTTTAAGAAGTGTCTTTAGTCTAAATGAGCCGCTCCGAAAATGTGCATCATATGAATTATGACATTTTGATCTGGCAAGAGATATACTCTACAGTATGTTTAAGCAAATTCCTATGCTATCCTTTATAAAAGCTAACCAAATTTTACCCCTTTAATTTACTCTCTAAGTTTTAGAAATGAATCAAATTAAAACTATGCAGTTTATTAAAGCTCTGACATATGGACCGGAGTAAAACAATCTTTAGTATTTGATATATTATCATAAATTCTTTTTGACACATCTGCTGTACTATTTCTTAACATGAACAAATTTCAATACTTTCCTAGCAAAGTGAATAATTGAGAGGAAGCTGCTTCCAGATTTTCTCTGTGCTTCTGTTGCTTCTCATATGTCATTGCAAACTCAAAGAACCTCTGGTAGCTCATGGGAGAGCAGTTATTCTGACTTTATATCAGTCAGTATGCCCAAAATGGAGCTTTAAAGCAGGGAATGAGGGAGTATTTATGTCAAGACGCAAAATACACGATAATCGGACATAATTTTCAGCTAAAGCACTGATTTGCTTAACAACTGTAGACACAACCTAATCTAGACAGAATGTTATGATTAAGCTGGAAGGGGAAGAGTATTGCAGCTGTAAGGATTATACCCATATTTGCACTAAATTTGCAGCAAATCCTGAGTTTAATTTTATGAAAAAAAAACCCCACTAATGTCAGGCTTAGAAGAGAGAGGGTTTGATTTTGAGTGACAGCCCTGTCATAACTATAGAGGGCAATGCTTTGCAGTTTTGATTTGAGGAAAGCTTGTTCTCTGCAGTTTAAACATATAATGCTAAAAGTACTCCTTGACAACTTATTAAACCTCTGAGATGTTTAACATTTTTAGTTTTTACATTAAACTAGAAAAAAAACACGTTTTCATTGCTTTTAACTCTTTTCTATGAAAACTCTGTTCCTACATTTGTTTATCAATTATATACTATTTTAATTATACAATTGTAAACCATCAAACTGTATTTATTTATTTTTTTGTTTTGAATTTAATTTAATATTGAAATGTTCCAACAAACGATTAATGACACGACTTCAGAGGTTTGTAATGTCCCTTTTTCCACTGGCTCCACTTGGCCTAGCTCTACTCCATCTCACTAATTTCCCTTACAGTTTTTTTCATTTCTGGTACTCTTTGGTTTTTACCCTACTAATCTCTGATTGTAACTGTCCAGGTGTAGGTACAATCTATAAAATATGCATTTTTAAAGCAATTTCACAGTTTAAATAAGTATAAGGATATCCATTTATTTCAGAGCTTACTAATTTTGTCTGATCTGAAATATTTGAATCTTCAAAAAGACAAAAACAACAAATAAAACAAAAAAAATCCTTCTATAAGGGGTGCATGCAATTTTTTTCTTTACAAAACTCTTCATATTCAGGTCATTATTTTTGTTTTAAAATGTAAAAAAAATGCACTTACTTTTTTGTCAAAGTTTATCCCTCTTCGTTGGTTTATTACATGAAATCTAAGTAAAATACCTATAATGCACAGCATTTTACTTAATTGACCTCTTTGCACTTAGAGTAAAATCTGAGTAATTGAACCAGTAAAGACAAAATATCAGTATTCAAGAGGCGCATCAAAGCTCTTCAAGGAGCATCGTGTTTTATTTGACGGCACACTTTTGCAATATAACAGATAATGCAGGTCCTGCAATTATTCTAGTGCTCTGGTTTTATGGGTTGCTTAGATGTTGGCAGCGATAGTGGAATTACTGACCAATTTAGTCATGCATTTGGTTTGTTGGCAGCAGTTTTTATAGGTGGGGTTCAGCTCATTTTAAGACACACAAACAGATCAAACAAATCATTTTCCATCTCTCTGTCTCTTTGTTAAAGTTAGTGGGGATAACAAGAAATATGTTTAACTTTGAAACATTAAAATTCCTTGATCCACAATGTTAATTATGTAGTAAATAATTACTGTAAATGACATCTAAGGGTTTCTTTGAAAAGCCTGAGTCACTGCAGCTGCCAGTAGTATTAGTAACTCTGTGAGGGTACTGTGGCTCATGCGTTTGATTACAACCTAATGTCTTAGGGCTCCAAGAGTCTCCCAGGGTGTCTCTGCTGAGAAAGGATAAAGAAAAAAAACAAAGAAAAACCAGAAACAAGAATCTGTTTTGGCCAGTATTTCTTCTATTTTGCATGATTCTGGAAGCATGTGAAATCATATAAATTTACAAGGTTTGGGTTTTGTAGCTTTCCAACCAAGCAAAACTTGGTATGATTTATGTCGGCATTAAATTTTATTAGATTCCTATTCCACAGCCGTATCCATGTTTGAAAGGTCAAACACAATAAAATATTTCAATCAAAGTGGGTGGTGCAGTGGCAGAAAAAGTAACGTCTAAATAACTGAACTTTCCTGTAATGGATGGTTGGATTCTGCAGGAATGGCTCCAATCATTTTAGTGATGAAAGCTGCTAACTGCATATATAATATAAAGGTATCACACATGTTTATGTGAATTATGAATGACGAAGATTTATGAGGTCTTAACATTGACATCCTCAAAGGGTCCCCTTAGACTCTCACATTTTCTGTCATGTCAATTGAGTTGACTCCCTTCTTAACCTTCACATTAGAGTTCACAGTCTCATTGCCACCTCCTCAACCATATCCTCTGCCTGTTACTCCCTTCAGCTCCTGATCTCCCAAACCTTTAGTTTTTGTTATTCAGAGTGATTTTTTAGATAATTGCACAGTTCAAAAGCTAGTTTTTGTAAATCTTTCATTTCTGCATAATACCGAATTATACCCCCTGTGGAGAAAGTCTGACTAAAATGCTCAATCAGGGAAAAAGAAACAATGTTTGGTGTAAAAAAAGACATTGCAAGAAAAAGGATTTCAGTTATTTTTAGTCTAGAGGTACTGCTTAGTCTTATTTCTTTTGGAATTGATGTGCAATTTTCCCATGCTAATTAATCCATCATTTATTTCTAATTTGAAGTTCATTTATGATGAAAGTTGGTTCAGATCAGTGCCATTTGTTTGCCTTTTCTGCACTATCAGTATAAATGGTGACTGTACAACAAATCTCCTTAAACTGAAAATCTAGGGAGAATAAGGCTTGGCTACAAAGACATCATCACAGAAGCATAAATATGATTTAATGCCATTGGGGATTTCAAACAGAACTTGCATCTGAATGCTTCTATTTTGAATTTAATTAAGCCATTTGTAGGTCGTGCTGACATGAGGAAAGAATGAGGCAGAATGAGAATTCCTGTGTGTCATATCCAGTTCCTGCATGACTCCACCCTGACATTTGTTACAGATGTTTAGCTTCCTGCAATAAGAAATAAATCTTAAGCATTTTAAAATTTGCTCAGTGATTTTAAATGCCGGAAAAAGAATTTAGACATTTTCCTTCAGGAGTGTACACACCCCTGCTAAAATTCCAGGGTTTAGTTTTTTAAGAAATGCGATTTAAATAAAAGCTTCTTCTACATATAAAAAAATTGCTAATTGCCTAGAAAATATAAAAAGTAAAAGCTGCAGTGGCTACAGTAATATTTATACTCTTAAAACTAATACTTTGTTGGATTTAGTTTCAAAAGGAGCAAAGAAATCCAGATTTAGTCACAGGTTTGATCTATTTTGGAGTATGATCTGATTCAAGCTATAAACATATTAATTATGCTGGTTGTTTTCCCTGGGCCTTAAAAAAAGCAATTAGCAAATCAATGTTGAAACAGAAAAGCAAATTGGTCCTGCAGAATTACAGGCCCATGTCAAACCTCCCCTTACTCATTAACATTGTTGAAAAAGTACTATTTCAACAGCTAAATGCCTTCTTAACAATGACCAACTGATTTTATTTCTTCCAGTCAGGTTTCCAAGCTAACCACAGTTATGAGACTGCCCTGATTAAGGTGCTCCATGACTTCCGTTATAATGCAGAATGTAAAAGAACCACAGTGCTGGTATTATTGGACATCAGTGCATGGTTTGATATTGTTCATCTGGTTATTTTATTAGAGCATCTGGAAAACTGGGTTGGCCTTTCTGGTACCACACTGGACTTAAATCCTACCTGAAGGACTGGGACTTCTATGTGTCAGGAGGAAACTTTAAATCAGAGACCAGAACATTCACACATGGGGTTCCTCAAGGATCCATTCTGGGGCCCCTCCTATTCAATATCTACATGCTCCTCTTAGCTCCAATTATAACATCATCAAGATCAGTTTTCATTCAGAAAATACTACACACAGCTTTACATCACAATGTCACCAGGTGGATATGAACCCATTAGAGCGTTGGCTAGATGCTTAGAACAAACCGATGTGTGTATGCACCATAATGTTCTCCAAATGAATGAAATAAAACCGAGGTAATAATCTTCAGACCAAAGGAGGAGAGAGTGAGAATACAGCTTCAGCTACTACAGCTAGAAACCACTGATTATTGCCACAATCTTGGTGCCATGATGGACTCAGACCTGAACAGCAAGGCAGAAAGGCAGTAACTAAGTTAGCCTATTATAACCTGAATATAATTTCCTAATTTCCATGCAGGATCTAGAAAAAAATATTCTATCATTTATCTTTAGTATAATTAATTACTGCAACAGTGTCCTTCATATGTTTGTGTAAAAAGTCTGTCAGACAACCGCAGCTGATCCAGAACACTAGAAATACGAAAGTAGAAAACATCAGCCCGGTTTTGAAGTCCTTACATTGGCTCCCTGTAGCTCAGACAATCAACTTTAAGGTCCTTCTTTTGTTACTGAATGGATCAGCACCTCAATACATAACAGATTGGTTCTAAGTGTATCAATCTCCCAGACCACTCAGGTCTTCTAGTTCAAATCTACTCTTTACACCCTTGACTAGAACCTTTAAAGCTCACAGCAACAAAGGGTTTAACTTGGGTGTCACCAAGTCTCTCTACTTATCTGCTAATGCTATCAGGATATTTACTTAATGTTTTGTAGTGATGTCAAGGAAAATTGTTATTTTTTTCTACTATTATACACATAAACTGCTAAAAACGGAACAAATTATTTTACAATTTGATTTAAAATATGTGGCTAATTTAATACAGAAGTCAGAACAAAATCATTGCCAAACAGAAGTCATTTCTTACAGACACAAATTCAATTGGCAACCGTCATTCTGGGGGAAACAAATAATAATTTTACAATAATTAAACAAAACAAACAAACAAAAAATTAATGTTGGGTTATTCCCTCACCGTAACAAAGAGATTCCTCCAAATGTGTTGCAAATGTTTCACTGTTAAGATGATTCTACTTTAAAGCTTTGAACCACGATTATCCAAAGTCAACCTAGGCCTGTACTGTTTAAGGCTGTTAAATTCTGTATATTACACACTTGGTAGGATGAGAGGCTGCGGAGCAAAGATATTTAATCAGCTACAAAATTATCAACTCTTGTCACATGACCGAAGGTGATGACCTGATATCAAGCACCTTTGGCACGGATATAAAAATCAGACTCACATTCAGGTCCACCTCCCTTTCCTCTCCTACTGAGTTAAATGTCTTGGCTGTGAAGAACTGCGTTTTTGGGTCTGTAAAGTGAAAAATAAATGAAATTCCAAGTTTGGCATGAAGATGGAGTGGGGAAAATACTGTAGGTAAAAAGCCTTGGAGGTCTTGTGCTAAAAAGGACAAATGATGAGAGAACCATTTTGTGATGAATGAGATTTAGTTTCACGCTGTTAAGAATGTGTTCACATCACTTAACTTGCTTTATGTCTGTGTGTGGACTCCTGTCTTTTGCAGATATGCAAAGAGTTATTTGACTGATTCTTGAACAAGACTTAGAAAGACTAATAATTTTTTCTTACCTTTAAATATATTCTTCTCCAGATGTCTTTGAAAGAAAAATTTCACCAATTTGTTAAAGTATAAGCTCACTGTTCAAACTTGGGTGAAGATAAATGCTCAGCTTCGATCACATTCTCACTTGGGTTGAGCTACAGTATATCTCTTTGTTTCCACTGTTTATATCTTGTCTGTTAAATCAAATTATTTTAAACATAATTCTGAGATTTATGAAGTATTGAAAAATCTTTCAGGGAGTTTCCAAGTTTCCTTGGCATGATAACAGTAATCAGACATTCCTGCAAAAACTGCAACATATGGATATGCCAGACCTGGACTCAGCCCCTGTTCACTCATAACAGTCAGTAACATTTGCTTTTTTCTTTGAAAAATTCCCTCTGAAAAAAATGGGGTTTAGTCGTCTAAATATGCTGCTAATTTCCATGACCCCTAAGGTATGGATCGTGCCATCTTTTCAGAAAAATGTATTACTAAATTCCAAGCAAAACAGCTATATGCTTTATGAAATCATGCAGCCCTCTTTGGGAGTGGAGGCATAGCTGTAAATGAGCTGGGTATATGTGTTCAGCAAAGTCACCATTACAGAGCTCAGACTGTCACTCAGGATCTCAAGGAAAAATCCTCAACTCCAGACTAAAATACTGCAAGCTGCCCTCTGCTCCATGTGTTTGATAAAGAGGAAACATGTTGTTGTAATGTACAATTGCAATGATATATAATTATGGTTACTGTACAGAAAAAGTATGTTTAGTAGTGTTGCACCGATACCGATACCAGTATCGGACGGGGCCCCGATACTGCCCTAAAATGATGGTATCGGTATCGGTGAGTACCAAAAAATAGGGCACCGATACCATTTTGAGAGCCATAAGTTTATTCAACTATTGTCACCCACTCCTTGCAGGCAATAAAAAGTTCTACTGGATTCACTTTGTATTACATTTTTTCCTGCTTCACAAAGGTAGGCAGCAGCTTGACAAAGCCATGATGGCAATTATTTTACATTATTATGGTATCGGTATCGGCTGATACTGCACAGCCAGGTATCGGGATCGGGGCCAAAAAATGGCATCGGCGCAACACTAATGTTTAGTCACTTAATCATATGGGACTGTCATGACACAGGACAGAAGGACCCAGTATTCAAGGTGAGACAGACAGTGAGATAATTCAAAGCTTTTATGAAAATGCATAAGTAGAGCTGCGGATCTGCACCGCCCATCACTGGAAACTCTGGTTGGAGAAAAACACAGGTAAGTGACCATGATGATCTGACGGAGGATGGTTATCCATCTGTCTCTTACCTGGTTTAACAATTCAGTCAAATTTCCTTAGAACACAGTACGATCGAGCCGCAGGGCTGCCAACTAGATGTACTGGGGTACAGAGTGTCCCCGATGCTGTAGTCCCGGAGAAAAAACAGGACTCTGAGCCAGATCAGGGAAATAGATAAGAACAGGAAGACTCAGAGGTCCAGGGGTCTGAAGCCTGGTCAGGGATA
>NW_015150665.1:0-29164 GCF_000732505.1 Cyprinodon variegatus
TAATGAGTGATCCTGGTTGGTCCAACAGTGGATGGACATCAGGGACCTTTAAAGCTCATTTAGGTCTGCTTCTAGGTTATAGATCTGTTTCTAGGTTACAGGTCTGCTTCTAGGTTATAGATCTGCTTCTAGGTTACAGGTCTGCTTCTAGGTTATAGATCTGCTTCTAGGTTATAGATCTGCTTCTAGGTTATAGATCTGCTTCCTAGGTTATAGATCTGCTTCCTAGGTTATAGATCTGCTTCCTAGGTTATAGATCTGCTTCCTAGGTTACAGGTCTGCTTCTAGGTTATAGATCTGCTTCTATGTTATAGATCTGCTTCTAAGTTATAGATCTGCTTCTATGTTATACATATGTTTCTAGGTTATAGATCTGCTTGTATGTTATACTGTAGATCTACTTCTAGGTTATAGATCTGCTTCTAGGTGATAGATCTGCTTCTAGGTTATAGGTCTGCTTCTAGGTTATAGATCTACTTCTAGGTTATAGATCTACTTCTAGGTTATAGATCTGCTTCTAGGTTATAGATCTGCTTGTATGTTATAGATCTGCTTCTAGGTTATAGATCTGCTTCTATGTTATAGATCTGGTTTCTAGGTTATACATATGTTTCTAGGTCAGGGGTCTGCAACCTGCGGCTCCAGAGCCACATATGGCTCTTTGGACCCTCTCCAGCGGCTCTTAATTGTGGCTAAAATGTATATAAAGAGCTAAATAATTTACTATAATATATACCGGTATCAATAGCTTTAGCATTTTTTATAAGATGGAAAAGAATGAGATTAAAAGAACCAGAAATATGTTTTAAGAGACATTTTTCTATGAATTACCTTGAAAATTATATGTTTTAACATTAAAAATACATGATTTGTTGATTGTTTGAAATGGCAACAGCTGATTTCCTGTACAAGATAAAAAAAAAAAGGTTTTCTAGAAAAAGTCATGTTATATTTTGCGGCTCTAAAAAACTTTTACTTGGTCAGAATCTGGGCAAAACGGCTCTTTGGATGTGAACGGTTGCAGACCCCTGTTCTAGGTTATAGATCTGCTTGTATGTTATAGATCTGCTTCTATGTTATAGATCTGCTTCTATGTTATAGATCTGCTTCTATGTTATAGATCTGCTTCTATGTTATAGATCTGGTTTCTAGGTTATAGGTCTGCTTCTAGGTTATAGATCTGGTTTCTAGGTTACAGATCTTTTTCTAGGTTATAGATCTGCTTGTAGCCAGAGAAAGGCGCCGTGCTCCAGTCTAATAGCCTCTCTGGGCNCCGAGAGCACAGTTTCTCAATCCGTAGGCACGCATCAATTAAACCGAGAGCACAGTTTCTCAATCCGCGGGCACGGATCAATAATCCGAGAGCACAGCTTCTTAATCTGCGGGTTTTTCAATCCAGAATTCCACCGGCTTTTGTTTTTACCCTGACACCCAGGGGGCTCCGTAGAAGAATGCACTTTGTAAAGAATATTTTTACATTTTTTCTAGATCTGTTTTTTTTTTGCATTATTATTGCTCTGTGTCCCCATGAAGAACCACGGGCCCCTATCCTGCCCCCGTGATAAATGTCGTCTAGAACCGCCCCTGGACCTCCCGTCCTGTATTGAGTTTAGTAAACCTATTTTCCGCCTCAGTTCAGCCACGCTGGGTAAACAAAAGCCAGAGAGCGTCAGCAGCGTGTCAGCAGCGCTCCCTGGCTGTCTCCCTCCCAACAAAAAAAAGGGGAAAAAACAACACTTTCGGGAAGAATAAAGTTAGTTTTTGTCCTGTAGCTGGAAGAACGGCTCGACAATGTGGAGACAGCAGCGGAGACCCCTGGCTTGTCTCGTATTACTGGTGACGCTGGCCGATGCTTATCAATGTAAGTATGATCGCTGCCTTTTGCGGTTTAGTGGCTGAAAGCAAAGGGAAGGCTTGTCAGGGGAAATCAAACTCAAACTGTGCAGGAATCCAGCTGGGATAGTTTCAGCACTTTTAATCAATCATGACTCTTTTTATACACGGTGGGAAAAGCCAGGACAACATGAGCCGCTTACAACTAGGGGGGTTATTTCTGGGAAATAACGGTTTCGCAATGAGCTGCTTTCATGCCAGTTCATAGAGGAGCAGTTTGGTTGGTCCAGGAACACATGAGCCATCTGTCAGGAGGGAAGAGAGGAGCTGCATTCCTGCAGGGATCAGCCAGGCTTTGTTGTATTCCTATACTGCATTAATCATAACTGGTAATCTGCCAATCACTAAATCAGTTTCGACATTTGAATGTTCTTTACTGAGCCTGCTTTTTTTTTGTTTTTTAAACCTGAGTATTTGTGTTAGTCCTGAGCCAGAACACAGCTTCCCAGTTCCTGATCAGGCACCGGAGGGCCAACTCTCTGTTTGAGGAGAGCAAGAAGGGTAACCTGGAGAGGGAGTGCATTGAGGAAGTGTGCAACAAGGAGGAGGCCAGGGAGATCTTCGAGAACCACCCAGAGACGGTAAGTGGCCCAATGTGGTGAGATGCTGCTGCCTTTGCAGGACATCTCAGATTTTAAAACCAAATAAAGGAAAAGGATGACAATGAGCACACAAGCAACAGAACTGAAGGAACATTTAATACAATAGGTCTTCAACTGTTCATCTCCTTGAACCCGTCGGACTCAGCAGATGGCCGCTCAAACTGCTCGTTCTGCTGGAGGTTTCTTCCTGTTAAAAGGGAGTTTTTCCTCTCCACTGTCGCTACAAGCATGCTTAGTGTGAGGGATTGCCTTTGAGTCAATGAGTCGATGCAATCAACTGGTTTTAAATCTAAATTTGAATCAATATGACTGTATGATCTGGTTGAATTGTAAAGTGCTTTGAGATGACATGTATTGTGAATTGGTGCTGAACTGAATAGATGGGGAATTGAATTCATGTTTGAGATTTGCTAAATGTAGAGATGTCCCGTTACTATATTGATATTGGAAAGGTCCCAGATCGAGCAGAATAAACTAATATTAGCCTGCACGTAAAATACTCTAATAGGATCACACTGGTAAAGGAACTTCACTTCATAATTTAATTGGCTCTATTATATATATCCAGCATTGTTTTTATTCTGCACACAGAGCCAACAGGATTGCAACAATTTCTGCCAACAGAGTAGCAGACACCCATCCTGGAATAGGTGCAATGTTGGCAGGGTGTTTGTATTTTTGGTTAAAGTCAGAAAGAGCTGTATCATTTGTGCTGATGCTGCATCATGACAGTATTGACATTAGTCAAACTCAGAACGGAAACATCTGTATTAGAAATTAAATACATGTATAGGGACGCCCTAACCCCTACATGGAGAACTATAAAGGGGTAACATCATTTAAGATGAGTGTCCGAACGTCTAGTGGATGAAAAGGTAGGCTGTGTCCAAACGTCCCCCCTAACCACTAGATCCCTCATTCACTATATAGAGTGGGGACTATATAGTGGACTTTATAATGAACTCAGTTAAAAGACCAGACAGATGATGATCACTACTTTTCCCTCCCTGTTGATCACGTAACACTGCCGCCATCACCCGATGCTTGCGCCATATTTGTTATTAGTCGCCGCTGTCGGGTAGCGACAGCCTATGGCGACAGTGGACGGCTGTGACAGCAAATCCCATAATGCTTTGTGAGGATAGCTCTCCGCGCAAAGCATTCCAGGATACATCTGCTGGACTCAAAGTTTCCCACAATGGTTCTTGAAAATTAGTGTACAAGCATGGTCACTAGACGAGCAGAAATATCCCAAAATGCTTTGCAGGAGCTCTCTATAAAAACCATTGGATTCGATTTTGGGCCAGAGTTATATGACTAACAGGAAGCCAAAAGTAGTGATCATCTGTTCGAATGGTCAGGTAACTGAGTTCACTATAAAGTCCACTATATATATATATACCACTCTATATATTGATTGATGAATTTAGGGGTTAGGGACTTAATGGCAGCTGTAAGATGAACAAAAAAGCAACGCTTGGTAGTTGTGTTTTTTTTCATTTCCCCACTGATTCTACCAACAGCCTGGTTAGAGATGGCGCCGTATTCCAAGAAATCTGTGAAGCCGTGAACTCTAACAAGGTTCCCAACCCTTTGTAAGAGAAATTGACCCACAGCATTACGAGTGAGTTTGTGATGATCGGACTAAACATTTTCTTGGCATTAAGCTAAACAATCAGTTGACATGTAAAAACAATCGAATGGTCGTCATGAAGACTTGATGATAGAAAAGATGTCCTTCTTTCCTTTAGCTGTTACCAAGATGTTGTATTTTTCCGCCCTTAGGTGGTGGGGTGTTATGTCTGTTGTTCTTTTTCTTTTTGTTTTGTTATCTTCTCTAGTGTTTTTTAATGTTGGTGTATTCCTTTTTTCCATTAGTTTTTTACTTTATTCAATTTTATTTTTGCACCTTTAGGTTATTTTCTTAGATTTTCTTTCCTTACAGTTTATTGATTCTTTTTTAGCCCCATTCAGGTTAATTACCCCCCCTCCCCTAGCTTCTGCATTCACTGTTGCTCTGCAGTTTTCCCATTATCCATCCTCTTTACATGTCTCCAGTTTCCCAAGAAAACAATGGGTCAAAATTTCACTTGAAAGAAGTTTACCACTGGTTCAAATTAATTTTATCCAAAGCAATTGCTTAGGGTGTCAATGATTGCATTAATAGTCATGGTCATTTATTTATCTTTTGCTCTGAGGATATTGAAATTAAAGGAATTTATCTGATCCATTTTCACTACATTTCCTAATATAGACTATGTATTAAAAGTGGCCCAAAAGGGGACGATATAATGATTTAAGTCTTGATTATGAAATATCTGACGTTTTTCAACTTGTTTGATTTTTCTGCAGGAATACTTCTACCCCAAATATGTCTGTAAGTGTTCTATTTTTTCCCCTTTCTTTATGTTTCAGCACCTTTTTTCTGCCCATTAGGCTCATGAAAGCATCAATCATTTGATGCTTTCATGCTGATGCTGATGAAAGCATCAGCATCAGCATGAAATGCTGATGTATATAGCATGAAATGTATATAGCATGAAATGCTTTCATCAGTCCTTGTTGTTGCAGTGTGTTTGGGGTCCCACCGCGTTGGCATCAACAACCATAACTCCGGTTCAAACATCCCGCCAGACCTTAGAACCTGCGTGACGGGTGAGAGGCTGAGCTTATATGAAATGTCTGTGTTTTTTAAGTTGTTTAATGCTGCTGTTGTCACCAACACCTCTGGGTTTCTGTGACCTTAATCAGAGATCAGTAACCAGTGCACGCCGTTCCCATGCTATAAGGAGGGCTCGGAGCGCTGCGTTGACGGCCAGGCCTCCTTCGAGTGTGTTTGCAAGCCAGGCTGGAAGGGGAAGCGCTGTGAGGATGGTCAGTTCTCAATGGGCATTTTTAGCATTTTAAAATGTTAACAACCTTTAACTTTAACATGGCTTTTTGAACCTAATCTGACATTTTTTTTAAAACCTTCCAGTGAAGATTTAATCAGCAACATGTTTTGATTTCTGCAGATATCAATGAATGCTCTGATCCTGAGTATCCAGCAGGATGCAACCAAAAATGTCACAACATACCAGGCAGCTTCCACTGCTCATGTGAGGAAGGCTTCTTCATCAATGACAACATCAACTGTATTGGTAAGATCTTAGTCATTTTTTTTGTTTTTGTTTGTAATTTTTTTTACAACTTTATGACCCAGAAACAGATTTTTAACTACAGCTGAAAACACAGGTGGCTTGTTTTTCTGCCTTATCTATTCATTTGGATAGCTAAACCCTTCATGCTTCGAATCACAGAATCTGCTCCCCCAGCTGCTGCCCTCAGGGAGCGCATCGTTTGTTATTTCCGACGCAATGGGCCAGGTGATTTGTTAAAAACACGCCTCAAAGCTGTTTGAAACAGCTTGCAGCCATCAGCTGTCGCATTTTTGTCCGTCTGAACGTCTCCTGCCTTGTTTTGTGTGGGTAGCCAACTGTTTATCTTTTAGTGTTGTCCAGTACAAAGTCTTCACAAACATGGACTCAGGCTGTTTGATGAAGTGGCTTCCTGTTTTTCACTTCCATACCATACATGTTGAGTAACTGCTATTATTCAATGTTAAAGAACAGTTTTATTTCCCTCAACTTCTAGTCAGAATTAGATTTTTTTCAATCTCTCAAATAAAACATTTTTGCATTTGGTGTTTTTGGTGCATAAAATGTAAGAGAAACCTTAAAAAATATAGTATTTGCATTTTTGATGTATTTTGATATTAATGAACTAACATTTTAAGATCTCTTTACAGCTTTTTAGAGCCTAAAGTCAGGTCACATGGTCATTCATGATGAGTTTAAGGAGCCTGGTTAAGGGCCCCTCTGCTGCAGCTTAAACCTCTATCCCCCTGAAAAACTATTGCTTTAGGGTACAGTTCAGTTTTCGTGAATAAGTCCTAAATCTGTAGAAAGTATTTATGAAAAGAGATGCATAAGAAATCCCGTCGTATTTACTTTTGCAAAAACATTCAAGCAGTTAAACTTTTTCATATTTTATAACACGGAAAACCCAAAGCTTGAACATAGTTATATAGGATTAGAAATGGCTGACTAACACAAAGCAGTGTATTCTGTATTAATGAAGTGGAAGGAAAATAATACTTTTTTTGTTTTTTGTTTTTACTTTTAATAGATAAAAACCTGCAAATTGTGGCGCTGCCTTTGTCTTGAGTGATTTCTTTTTGCACATTCTTCTTTACTCATAATTGCTCCGGCTGTTTAGTCATTTACCTTCTGGAACTTGAAATAGTCTCCCTTCTTTTGAAGCCTGTAACAGAATTTCTTCAGTATCTATGTTTAGCCATAAACTTCCTCTCATCATCTCCGACCCGCTTCCCTGGCAGTGCTGAAAAAAGCAGCTCATAAATACACTGCGATCCCAACTTATCACTTTGCAGGTTACTGTTGGTTTTCTTCCTACTCCTAAACGTTTGTATGCAGAAAGCCAAAACTTTCAGTTGTAGTATCGTCTGACTGGAACGACAAATTCAACATGTTTACTGTAAAACAGTGCTGTGCATGGCTTGTATCTAACTACTAAGAAGACCTCTAGTGTTTCTTTCAATTAGGCCTTTCTTGCGCAGATACACTGCAAAAAAAACATAAATCAGAGGAAATCAAATTTTCTTAAAATAAGTGCATTTTTCTTGAATTGAGCAGCTAAGTGAGACACGTTGCCACTATAATAAGACAGTTGACATTTAAAGTAATATCTAATATTTCAAGTGCATAATATCTAATTATCTTATTTTAAGAGTAAATATATCTGATTTTCCTACTCAAACGAATGGAAGTTATTTTAAGAGATTTTTACTCATTTTCAGAAGGTATCTGCAGTGTATGCTGTGGGTCCTTTGCAGCTCCATCATGTAATATGTCCCAATCTTTGGATTTAGTTATAACCTCTCGCTGCCAAGAAGCTTTCCATCACTTTTCCCTTTTTGGTCTCCATGATGCTTTTAGTCTCCTTATCTTTTGCAATAAACCTCAGAATGTTTCGCAGAAAAGCTGATTAATACTATTTAATCTCAAACGGAGAGCTTCATAGCATTGCTTTCTTTTTCGAACATCTGAGTAAAGGGGACTAAATCACCTTGGACCCCAGTGGGCCTCAACAAATGGTCGCTCACACAGATTCTGGTTCTGCTGGAGGCTTTGTCCTCTTGAAGGGAGTTTTTCCTCTCTACTGTCGCTGCATGCATGCTTGATGTGAGGGATTGCTGAAGAGAAGGAAAATCACTACCGAAAGCTCATCCAGAAGTAGTTTAAACTTTTTAACCAGTCTAACTATATTGTCTCTGTAAAGTGACTTTAGATGACAAAATGGGAATTGGTGCTATATAATGAAACTAAATTGAGTAGATTTATAGGCATGTCACACTTTTCAGATTTTTATTTGTAAAAATCCTTTTAAAAATATGTGTCCTTCCCCTACAATTTTACAGTTTTTCCTTACTTTGCTTTGGTCCTTCCCATTAAATCAGAATAAACCACATTGGAGTTGTCGCTTGTCAATATGTTCAACAGTTCAGTGGCTTTTTCTCATGAATATTTAGCAGTTCATGTTTTCATTTCCAACAATAATCTGTTACCATATTTCCCTGCAGATAGAGATGAATGTCTGTTGTTCCCCAGTATCTGTCAGCACCCAGCTCGATGTGTCAACACGCTGGGCATGTATGAATGTCGGTGTCCTCCGGGATTTAAATACAACTTCACTTCCAGGACCTGCGACGGTGAGATCTTCATTTATTGCTCCCCTTCTAGGCTCTGCTTATCTTAGTATCTGAATCCTACCTTTCAAAACAAATTTATTTTAGATGTTGTTCGCTATGAGATGTGCTCTTTAATTCATTTTTAAAATATACCTTTTTTTTTTTTTTTTTTTTTTACAAACCACTCAAAAAGCTCTTTTAAAATCCTTCCTTTGTAATTGTTACAGATGTGGATGAGTGTAATACGTTTGCGTGTGACGGGACCTGTCACAACACAGTGGGCAGCTACACGTGCCACTGTGACGGCCGTCAGGGTTTACAGCTGGCATCAGATGGGCGATACTGTGAGAGCATCCCTGTTTGCGTGGAACTGAACGACTATAAACACCCTGAGATGCTTTACCTGGGGGAGCAGTTTGCAGGGTTTCCCATCATCTACCTGCGCTTTCGCCTTCCTGAGAACACAAAGTAGGTGTTTAACATACGAACACATATGCTGATGAACGTAACTGCCGTATAATTTTAGATTTTTCCACATTTAGGGAACATCTTTGAAGGATTTTTTTTTTTTTTTTTACAGGAGTTAAATAAACAAAAAATCACAGAAATGCTGTAGCCTTTAGGTTTTGTTACAGTTCTGTGTTTTTCATTGGTTTGAAAAGATATTTTCTCCTTTTTTAATCTGTAAATCCTGTTTTATTTCTTTTTTAAGGAATCCTCCATTTTATTATACCGTCTGTCTTACTGTTTTCATGAAAATGATCATGTCTGCATTTTAGTTATTTCATCTCATCCTGGCATCTGTTGATTTAAACACATCTGCTTGAATTTTGCCTCTTCATTAGGTGCTTTATTTTTTCAACAGCACTTTGATTTCTTTTTGCATCAGTATACAGGAGATTCTTACTGTCTATTGCTTAAAAAAAAAAGAAAAGAAAAAAAAACTTTAATTAACACGGATAATAACAAACTTTTACAAATTGAATGGCAGATGATGTGGTCCTCAGGTTATGTAACGATAAATTATTAGCTGGTCGGTTCAATGCTTGAACCAGAGGATTAGTAGAAGTGCAGTTTGGACTGGATTTCTCGTGAAGTGGTGCTCTACAAATAAACCAAAACTGAAATAAACAGCTTTTTTTTTTTCCAAAAATGCTTTGCATTTAGTTTACCAAAATGGTTCCTAAAGATGAAGCCCAATATGAGCCTATCCTGTCTAAGAAAACTAAACTTAGGGGAAATAACAGCTTATATGCCTTGATGTTAAAATAGAGGCTAAAAACCTCCATAGATAGATTGCGCAACCATAAGAGATTATGTGTTACGTTCTGTTATTCAGATTCTTTTACTGTTTTAAGCACAAAATTAAATGCAGTAGAATTTTAATCTTTGTTCTTTCCCTCTCTAAAAGATTTGCAGCTGAGTTCGACTTCAGAACTTTTGACCCAGAGGGAGTTGTTCTGTATGCAGAATCTTCCCCAGACTCCTGGTTCATGTTGGGACTGAGGGCTGGTCGCATTGAAGTGCAGTTTAAAAACCAGCACAGCTACAAGGTTACAAGTGGGGGAAAAGCCATCAATGATGGACAGTGGCACGTGGTAAGGCAACAACAAAGAACAGCTCCTTCCCTTCTCGCTGACAGAAACGCTGCTCTGTTCTTGATTGGTCACCTGAGCAAAGTGACAGTTAAGGGATGTTGTCGGGTTGTGATACTCAGATCTCTGTGGACGAGCTGGAAAACAGCATCAGCGTGAAGATCAGCAAAGAGGCTGTGATGAGCATCAACAGCCCTGAGAATCTCTTCACTTCTGTCAATGGCAAACTGGAGACCAAGGTCTACATCGCTGGGCTGCCGAACCGCACAGACAGTGTTATAAAGCCTGTAAGCTGATCCAATCGCAGCAGAGAAACATTCACATTGCTAAATGGATGTTTAACAGATGCTATCTAAACTGCTCGCCGTCCCTCTGTCAGATCAATCCCCGACTTGACGGTTGCATCCGTGGCTGGAACCTTATGAACCAAGGAGCATCCGGGGTCAAAGAGGTCATTCTGGAGAAGCAGAGCAAACACTGTTTTGTGCACGTGGAACGAGGGTCTTTCTTCTTAGGGGTTGGACTGGCCCACTTCAAAATAGACTACAGTGAGTAAGTTAAGTCATGCTTTATTCAACCTATGTTTGGAAAACTATTTCCTTCAACTTTCATGCGTAGATTCATTCTTATTTTGGCAGAAAAACACTTATATACTAATAATGCCAATATCTAAATTGCTAGAGATAAAAAAGATGCATTTAATTTCTTTGTCTTATTAAATGTAACTTCACCAGAATCAAATGCCTCTGTGATTTGAGAATCTCGTTTTGTTAAATTGTGATTCTATTACAAATGCAATCAATTGCTCAGCCCTCGTTTTTATTTTATTTAAAAACATTTGCATGGCTGCAACAAATTCTAGCAACAGGGTTAAAAGCTTATTTGTTAGTTAATATTGTTAGTTTTTATGCATTCTGAGTTATACTTTTTAAAATTGTGCCTCATGTTTTTTGTGCTTAAACATTCTCCATTCAACTACCTTTCACATGACTCAGTGCTTTTTTTGCATTGATTTCTGAAATCGTTCTGAATACTTGCTTTCTGTTGACATGATATATCTAGACTTTTTTAAAGTGAGGGTTGCTGATCAGCCATTGGGTGTGCATTGAGATAATTCCTGCTTCTACCAATTGTATAGAATTCGTAACAAGCTTCAGGTTCGTTGTCACTACCTGAAGATGTGATATGAACAGAACCCTTAAGTTCACGTAGAAATTTGAAGCTACGTTTCATTTTAATCATGCATTTTTGTTTTTTGTGAATAAGCAGGTGATTCTGGGAGCTGGAAGGTTGACGTATCAATGAATATCCGTCCGTCCAGCAGCACAGGTGTCCTCTTTGCTCTTGTCTACAACAACACAGTCCCCTTGTCGGTTGCAGTGGTAACAAAGGGAGAAGATGATGCAGTGGGTTTACCCATGTTAATATTGGAAACACACACTTTTTCACTTCAGATCAAACTTTTTTGTGACTTTATTTGCATTTAATCTCCAGAACCTGCAGGTTTTCCTAGACGGCGTCTCTGTGGCCACAGTGGACTCCTTGATGCTGTGTTACCCCGATCGGCTGATGGTGCAGCTGAACGTGACTCCGACACACATGGAGATCACAGCAAACTCCTCCAGGCTTAGCTACATAGAGTCTGAAGCCCTGCTGAAGGCACTGGAGCACCTCAACACCACCATGCAGAATCCTGTGGACACATACATTGGTGGGATACCAGGTTGGTTAGAGAACAACTTTTATTCCAGCTAAAGACCAGACCTGAATCTAAAGAGACTCTGGAATACTCTCAATAGCGGATCTGTTAAAGTTTACATACGTCAACCTCAGGATGGGGCTATAGCACTGTCAGTAGGAGGCAGTGTCTTTTAGCATTGGCAATATAAAATAATTTTGCAACACTTTAAGCAATGCAATCAGTTTTTAAAGCTTTTTCCACAAGTGCATTATTTTCACTAACAAATGTTCATATAAAGTAACAACATGGAATTTCCATAACAGGATTTCACTCTATTCTGCACTTATTTAAAATGAAACGAGGAAAAACCACCAAAAAATCTGCTCTCTGTGCATTTAGGTCACATTACAAGAGTTTATTAAGCTAATTAGGTTACGTGTCAATTTATGCAGTCTATGTGTCCTTCTGGGCTGATACCTAAAGACGCTTTGAATGATGTCACAAGAAAAGTCGAACAGCTTAATATCTTCCATAATATTTTTTTAACTTTTTCTATTTTTCTTATTTTTAAAACTTGACCTCTGTTTGTTTCAGATGACATCCCGTTGCCTGTCACGCCTGTATCAGCCTTTTACCACGGCTGCATGGACATCTCCATAAACGGCAGGCAGGTGGACTTTGACGAAGCTCTAAGTAAACACAATAGCATAAAGTCTCATTCTTGTCCTCCAGTGAGTAACCAAGGGCACCCCTGATCTACCACAGCCAGAATAGGAAGTCACTTTAATTAGAAAACCACTAAAAATAGGCCTCTTATGGAGCATCTCTAGGGATGTACATTTAGTCTCTTATCCATGCTGTTTAAATTTGTCCATCATTTTTATTCTCAGTTTTTCATTTATCAGTTAATTTCAACAGAAGCTGGACATTGTAGTTGTATAACTTTGTTGCAATGCATGTCAAATTTTAAAAGATATTTCCACAGAAAGGGTTCAGCTCTGCTGCACCAGTGTGTATTATGCATCACATGGTTGGCTTTGTGTAGATGAATAAACAAATGGTCACCGCTGGCCAGGCTCTGATGGTCCCTGCGTCCCTCTCCTTGCTGTTGTTACTATCCTTTCTGTATCTTGTTGCACATGTTTGTCTGAATCAATATTACGGATCTGAATCACACACATTAAATTTGAACTTTAAGTCTCTACCTTGTTCTGAAATCAATGTGTATATAAAGACAGGCCGTGTAGTTATTTCCAATGTGGGTTTTTTTTTATGTTTGTTTTAATAAAACTGGATTAAAGCAGTGTTTCTTATGTTTTGTTAATTCAGCCCTAATGTTTTAGAAAAATAAAATAAAAATAAAGCTAAACAGGAAGACATTCATAGACGTCACTAAAAACTAAAACTGTTCCACGAAGCACTATCTCCCTTTAACCGTACGATTGCATTCGATTATATGTACCCAGGATTGCACCAGCAACCACAGCAACTAATCTCTTTAAACTGTCCAAGCTTGACATTTTGCTGCCGTGTTTAGCACACTTTGTAGTTCACTGAAAAGCCAACAAAGGAATAGATTTGTTTTTCTCACTTAATTCTCACCTAATTATTCTGGCAGTATTGGTTATTGTATATCTGGAGCGTGTAACAAAAGTAATTTCCCTCTGGGATTATTAAAGTATTTCTGATTCTGAGTCCTTAGTTGCAACAATATGTGCCTCAGTATTGATGAAGTATGAATACATTAGATTGTTTATAGAAAATTCTTAAATCTTTTAAACTTGTGAATTTAATAGTGAGCACTGGTTTTGTCAACATCTATAAAGTTTTTAATATATCCTGTGTGACATATTGAACATTTTTCGGAGGCACCTGCTAATTTAGGAGCCTTTAACTATAGGTTAGTTTGCTAATATTCAAGGCGGGCTCTATACCTACATTAGAGAGACTTACTTCCCATGCTTTGGGTCAAAATAGTACTTTCAGCTGTGTTATCATTTTAGAATATAGAAAATACCTATATATGCAGAGTGAATAAAGCCCTTCATAGATTCCAATTAACTTTCTCTAGTTATCTTAAAGGTGAAAGTTAGCAAAATGGTTGAAAAACAGTTTTAAGATCTGCTAAGTTTTATTCCTCTTCAGAAACACAATCGTACCACTATACCTTGAAAGCTCAAACTGTTAGAATTAGAATTACTGTTATTCAGTCTGAAGTTACTCCTAATCTTCACCAATCTATGTGCTTTTATTGTCTTTTCATGTTTTTTGTCTACTGTCATATTGATAAATTAACCTTTTAACCTCATGATTCTTTTTCTTTTTTCTCCTGAACTTTTATCTTGAAAAATATTTTCACAATCGTATAGATATTAAATCCAGTTCAATAAAAAAATACTTTGATAATCCCAAAGGGAAACAGTAAGTTACTGCAGGTGTTAAACTAGCTAAGTTAGCTGTAGGCAGGAAGGATATTCTGTATCCGTCCGCCTCACTGAAGGTGAGAGGACTTGGAAGACAGAGGTCTTCAGAGTAAAAAGAAGTGGTGAGAAAACTGTTCCCTGCGGTGCTCCTGTGCAGCTGACTGATGTTATTATCATTAACTACAACTAACAAATTTACAAAAACTAGGAATACAAAAACCTTTTTGTTAAATGAAATAAAAATAAAAGCTGGAACTTGCAGAAAGATAACATAAAACTATAATATGAGTTTACAAAACAAATTAAAACTAACAGAATTTTCAGATAGACTGTGCTTTGTTTTCATTTGTGGGTTTATCACAGCGCACTATATGAGATCTAGTTTCTGGTTACTGTGTTAGCTTTTTGTCTCTGTACGGCATTAAGCCAGCAGATGATGGGTTCAGAGTCAAAGCTCTATCAATATGTTCTTTTCTTAGTCTCACCTCTTTTATGTAAGTCTCATTACATAGGAGAATAAGACTATCACTGAAATTAATAAAAACTAAACTGAAACTAGTTCACAAATACCAAAACCAAACTAAATCTAAAATAAAATTGAAATTCAGAAGTCAAAACAAAATAAAAATAAAATCTAATAAAAATATCCAAACTATTTAAACCTTTGCTGCGGACCATCTGATTATAGTTGATCCTTCAGTTTTAAACTGTGATCTGTTGGTTAAGTAGTCTGATCCAGGCAATTTTCAAGGCCTCCTGACTTTTTAAAACAGTTATGTCATAATGTGACATAACTGCATGAAACCTTTAACTATAGGTTTTTGAGGACTAATCTTTCTTTGTGTATCAAGCTCAAAAATACACAAATCCGGCACAGACATCAGCAATGGGAGGTAAATATCAAGTACAATGCAGAAATGTCAAAATGAAACCGGTTTTATATAATTCAGTGTAAATGACACAAACTGTAAGAGTTGTGCAATATTGTTTCCAATGAATCAACAGAGCAGAAATGGAAGCATCTAAATGAAAGTAAAAGAAAAATTAACCCCCATTGGGAAACATTTCAGTTGAACAGGACATTTCTAAACATGTCTGTTCATGCTTAATGTAAAAAAAAAAAAGAAGTGATTTTTGGTTTACAACACAGTTGAGCGTAATTTTATTCCTACGCCTGAAAGAGTTACGTATGTACATATATTTTACAACTCAAAATGTATTTCTGCTTGAAATGTACTTTTCTCTCAAGAGATAATAAAGCATGTAAAAGGAGTCTGAACTGGAAGAAATAAACTTCATCATTATCCATCCATTGCACCAATTGTCCTTGCATCTTCATGTCTATCGGGCGACATGCAGGTTTGCCTGGTCAATGAGTTTTTCAGTAATCAATTTAAATTTATTTATTAGCGTTACAGAAATTCCTTAAATGAGCTGCCTTACGATAAAATAGATGATTAACAAACTTTACCTCTTACTCTTTCAAATACATTCCAGTCATAGTTTTTATATGACCTTTTTAGAATTCTTTACATTATTTAACTACACCAAAACCCCTGATATGTCATTATTTAAGCTGGTACAAAATAAAAGTAAAAGTATGGAACAGAAATACATCAGAAAAATAGTAAAGTTACCCTATTTAAAAAGCATGATGTAATACTCCTTTAGTTCTAATGGGAAACTAGTCTGGAAGAAAATCCCAGAAAGCTGATAAAGTGCTGGAACCCTAAGCTGCTTTAAATTAATGTTAAAAAGCTGTTTGTTTAGAGCTGCCTTTTATTATATTAGTATTTTAAGTTTGTAGGTTAATTTTCTTTACCTGCATGATCATTTTTATTATTTTATCTTGGACTGAAACAATTAATTGGAATAATCATAACTAATCGATTATTGAGATAATCATCAAGACTCTAAAACATGCCTTTAGGTAACAGAGCTACCCACTTAGTGTAGTAATTATAACTAAATAATAAAAAATATATACAATTTGCATTTAAGATAAAAAAAAAAGTTTTTATCCATCAATATGCTCTATCCAGAACTCCTCAAGTGGAGTTTATATGCATTTAGCAGGCACCTTTATCAAAAGCAACTTGCTATCCGACTATTAATCGATTAATTTGAATAAAGGCGCTATATAAGTACATGCCATTTACCATTTACCAATTTAAGAACATAATCAACAGATTAATCTATTAGCAAAATGATTGTTAGTTATAGCCCTAATTACTTTTACTTCCCTTAATCTCAGTTTTACTGTTGCTACTGCAGTGTATGTTTCTCATTGTGTTTTCCTGTGATGTTTTCTTCATGCAGCAGTTTGAAATTTCTTGTTAAATGTTCTATACGGATAAACCTGTCTTGCTTTAAGAAAAAACACAGGCAACCTCATCAAATAAGAAATATTCTTAATACATAACATGAACTTATAGATGTCATTTTATAATTAGGAAAAATTGTAATCTAAAGTATTCCATGGGTGTAGTTATTGTCATCATGACATGTATTTGACTCATGTATTTTTTATGACAACTATCGCACAAAAGTTAGCTTTTGTCTGTTGAACAATTAATTTAAAAGCAAACATATGGTCAAATTATTACAATTTTTAAAAATAAATTTAAGATTGTTCTATTCAGTTTAAGTGGGGCTGTTAGATGAATTTGCATTTTAAAATTTCTGTGTTTATTGACAGATATCTTGGTCTGCAAAAAATGACCTCAAAATATGTAACATTTTCTGAAAATAACTGTATTTGCTTCTAATCTGAAAAGGGGAAATAGGTTTTCGGGGTTTTTTATATTTTAAATGTAAATCTTAGTTTATCTGCAAATCTTCATATATACCCACGCCAATCAAGAGAAAACAAACATATCATGGAGTCCTGGGCTTTGCCTTAGACTTCTCTATTCTATGTACAGTACCTTGGAAAACACCCTGACGAACTTTGAGCAAGTGACACATATTTATGGAAGATATTTATGACTACAAGCAATAAGGCAAATACCACCAAGGCCACCCACCCTGAGGCTCTTAGATAAACAAATAAACTCAAACAAGGGGATGGAGACATTAAAAACTGATAGGAGATGGAATTATCACACATTTAAACTAGAAGCAACTCATAATTTGTTCCCTGCATCTATCTCAAAGCAGTAAGTTCATGTCAATCGTGTTATCTATCTTTTTATCAATTGTGCTCTTTTTTTTTTTTAAATAAATGAAAGTAAAAAAAAAAAAAAACTTGCTCTAGTCTTTTGTTTTTCAAGTTTGTTTATATATCAGTGGATTCGAAATTGATTTGATTGACACCAATGTGGCATTTCTACCTATGGACTGCAAAAGATCGTCAAACGTCAGCATCAGATGGTGTTTGGCTGTTGGCAGATCCATGTATAAGGTGCCCTGTTTCCAACCTGAGCACCTATCCCAAAAAATGTCTGCACGCCACTGCTATCCTTCAACCTCTGACATGGGAGCTGGCTCGGAGCTCGTCTGCCTGGCTGTGTGTTTCCTAGATGGGGCCACCTGTGGAGCTGGTTTACTGTTTTTTTTTTTTTGTTTTTTATCTCTTCTTCTTTTTCTATGGGCTGCTTCTGTTTCCTTGAACCACAGTCGGCCTCGGCAGATGGCCTGATTCTGCTGGACGTTTCTTCCGGTTAAAAAAGAGTTTTCCTCTCCACTGTCGCTACATGCATGCTTGGTGTGAGGGATTGCCTTTTAGTCAATGAGTCCATGCAATCAGCTGGTAGAAAACCTTTCAACAAATCTGACTGTATGATCTGGTTAAATAGTTTCTTTAAAGTACCTTCAGATGACATGTGTTGTTATTCTGTGCTATTTAAATAAATAAAAAAACTGAAACTGTTAATCTGTTATTAAATACTGCAATTTTAAAATCTTTTGTTAAATTTTATTTGGAAAAGCATATTTAAAAATATATCTTTTCTTTAATCACATATAAAAAGGTAATTTCTTATTACTTTATCTCTCTCAATTTACCTTTTCTGTGACCGTTCTGAGACCTGTACCATGAAGCAGGTTTACCGGATTAGTGAGACAACTTCAGGTTTAACACTGACTTTCTGGTACCATGAAGCTGGACTCAGTTTTAATGAGGCTAGTTACCGTGGTAACACACTCCGGGGCAGGCTAGCTTTCAGGATTGATCTGAATCCTTGAAAACACTCCACCCAGCAGCCAATCAGCTGTTCAGAAAGCAATGATGTACCCTTATAATGAAAACCCAATTTAATTTAGAGGCTACAAAAACTTAAACAAAACAACATCACAAATCAAAAAGCAGTTAAAAAAAATTATATTTAAAAATTGAAGTTTTCAATTCATTTATTTTTATTTTCTCTTTTTTGACATACCAAAGTTTTAGAATTCAGTTTTCTCCTGTATAATATCCTAGTACACTGGTCGTATTGTTGTTATATGAAGCTAAATAAAAATAGCTTATAAGAAAATTAAAATCAAAGTGCACTTTGATTTTTGTAACCTTTATTTTACCAGGAAGTGCCTTGAGATAAAATCATTTTTTCGAGGGAGACCTGGCCAAGAGGCAGCAGTACCAAGATTGTGAGAAGATCCTTTGGATAATTATGACATTATGAGCAATACCAGTTTTCATGGGCTGGACTGGTAAATATATATATGCCAGATCCTCATTTGAGGAATTTCACCATTTTAAAAGCAGAGCAGATTTTTACCATTTGTCTCCTCTGAGTTCTGACACAAAATCAGGATGATTTCACTCAGACTGATCACTTCCTGTATTAATGTGATTTAATTTTGGCATCAGCTTCCAGCTTTATTGTAGCTAAAACATTATTGAAGTAAAAATTCCAACCAACCAGATAAAACAATGTTTTAGTCTTTTGTTTTTATCCGCGCCCAAGTCATCTTCACTTCCCGAGGGGCAACGATTAATATGCAGTATTTTGGGGTGCAGTCTGTGTTAAAAATTCCCTGATGTGTAACTTGCTCATTCACGCAGTCAGCAATCTTTTGCCACGTTATTTGATGTCTCTTTAATGCCGCCACTGTGTTTGACTTTTTTATTGAGACTTGCTTTTTTTCCTTTTCATTTAAGTACGATGAGTTTTTGTTCCTCAGGAGAAAAACCGCACTCTACCTTCTGCGCTTATTATTTTGATTGCTCTGCTATCCTGAACCTGCCCCTATATACATGCATGTTTTAAAAAATTCATGATCAGTCTTAACTGGATTAAATTAGCGTGTGTTAAACAGGCTTCATGGTACTCCTTGATCCTGATCACCATCTTTGTAGACTGGTTAAATTGGATTGACTGGAAGTAGTCCCAGTATGTTGAGCTTTCTTCATGGTACGGGCCCCCAAATGTGCCCCATACATACACAGTTAATTTCATTATTTTTCACCTTCGCTAGACATGAATATACTTTAGTATATTCTGCTGTAAAATGAGTCTTATTGGGCTACCTTTAGCTTCACAGCCCCCCTCCTCACCCACGCTCTCTCCATTCATCTCCTGGTCGCAATCTTCACTCACTGCTGCAGCAACGTCCACCTCTCCCTCTTTTGTTCTTTGAAAGAACGTGTTTATTTTGGGAAGTTTTTTACCTTCTTCCAGCAGCTCTTCTTTCCTTTTGCTTTTTGTCGAATCCGCCTAAGTACCTCTTTTTGGTATCCATCGTCGCTAGCACATTGTGTCCTACTTAATGGTTATGGTTTTAATCTGCACTCTGGATTACCCATAAATCCAGGTTGTAGTGTAAAAAATAAAATACTCAAATACATTGTTCTTTTAAGATCTTTATTGCGGTTTGAAACATATGAGCAAATTTTTACCAACCGTCTAATGAACTATAAACAGTTATTAACATAATATTTAAAAGTGCTACCGTCTGCTTTGCTATTGTCATGTTTAAACAATGTTATGTTCAAACGGCTCACCATCATGTTGAAATCTGGCATGTGTTGGGCTATAAATAAGGTCGGGTCAGTGAAAATAGTAACAGGTGGGTTTAAGAGGAATTTTTCGTTCAGTTAAATCTGCAAAGAGACGGGGCCCCTAAGCAACTGGTTTATTAATGGTTTAACCATTGGTTGTGCTCATTAATTTCCTGTTGTAAAGGTGTAGATTGACCCTAAGGTTATGGCACCAATCCACTTTCGGCCACCCCTCGGTTTACATTGGTTATTCATGGAAGCCCATTTCCGCCACTCTGTAAAAAAAACAAAAAATAACTAAAATTATTTCATTATAATGAGATAGTAAATTAAAATAATGAGATGCTATCTCACTATATTGAGATAGTGACTTAATATAATGAGATAGTATCTCATTATATTGAGTTACTATCTCATTATATTGAGTTACTATCTCATTATATTGAGTTACTATCTCATTATATTGAGTTACTATCTCATTTTAATGAGTATAGTGAGATAGTATTATATTTTATATATATATATTTTTTTAAAGAGTGGCGGAAACGGGCTTCCAAAGTTATTACCTGGCCACCCTAGTAAAAATGTTCTGGCTACGCCCCTGCCATAGAATCGCACCCTCGCTGGAATGAGAGGGAGGGATGGAGTTGCGTAGAGAGCTGCATCACTACAAACTACTCAGTGTTGATCAACTCCCCCTTCAGAAGCACGACAGTAACCTGCAACAAGCGCCACACTGATCCAGAGGTAGAAACAGGGAGAGGAAAGTAGACCTGGACCGCAATGGGGACTAACTGAACCGCAGGCGCTGCTAGAAAGACTCAGTTTATTGTGCGCGCGTGCTGCTGGCTTTAGCCCCGTTTGAAGCTGCTAACCGACGGAGACGGTGGAGGTTACCCCACCTGAATACCTGCAGGGTTTCACTCCTACATTAGAGGGAGGGGAAACGGAGACCTCCACACGGGACAGGAGAAAGTTTCTGAAAAGCTTAGCGCCACCTTAGCGGCTCAACAATGTGGCTGACCCCGGCTACGTCCGTCTCTTCGTCGGTTGCCCTGCTAATCCTGCTGGCGGTCCGCTGGTCCCACAGCGGTAGGTAAACACTAACATGCTATGTGTAGCTAGCTAGCTCGCTCTTTTAAAAACATATAAAATATCGCTTTTAAATATGTCTGCCCAAGTCCTCATTAGTGGCTTTGACGGTTAACCTTGGGATATTTCGCAACGTTTCTGCCAGAAACAGGATGGTTTGACGCCCCCCCCTAATTAAAGAATGCATTTTGTTTTCCTTTCTTTTAGTTTTAATCTCTCCTAATGAGGCGAACCAGTTTTTGAGAAGACACAAGCGAGCAAATCAAGTTTTTGAGGAGACGAAACAAGGACACTTGGAGAGGGAGTGTGTGGAAGAAATGTGCAGCAAGGAGGAGGCTAGAGAAGTGTTTGAAAACGACCCAGAGACGGTGAGAAATCATGTTAAAGGTGGTTCAAAATGAATCTACTGCAAACTGATGAGTGAGAGAGACACCAGACTGATTCATTGTCTGGACCTTTGTTGTCTTTATGTCTAATAAGCTGCTAGCTGTCACCTCTGTCATGTTTTCTGTGTCCAGTTGTCTCTGATCTACTTTGAGTCAGCTTTGCTAAGCAGCATTTTATCATTTCTTTTGGATGATGACTCTTCCCACACATTCATCCCTCATTCTTTTGTGTGCAGGGATACAACCCTTTGGTTGTGAGATTGCATTAGCATCTGCTTGATTTGCATTACAACACACCTGGATTTTCTCAGTATGTTTCTATTTTAAACCCTTTCACTCAAATGCAAGTCAAAATGGCAAACAAACCTTCATTAAAGTGAGTGTTAACACTTTCAACTGCATTTTTTGTTTTGTTTTGCACAGGCACACCTTTTTGTTTGACATTTCGCCACCAAATAAAACCTAGTAGGGTGTGCTGACGGATTAGGTTCCTTAAACCTCTTATGTTCTACTTGTAATAAATATGCAGACATGCACCAGAGACATACTATTTCTATCAGGAACAAAGTTGTATTTAAAGTTTTTAAACATATATCTTTGCCCTGATTCCTTTAAGTCTCATTATTTAAAAAGTGCTCTATTTTCTTTTTCTTGTGTTGATTTATAATTTTGTGATTGATAATAAACAATGGTTGTTATTTTGCAGCATTAAGATACTAATCCTTTGGCCTTTAACTAACACTCTGTAGGATTTGACGTAGAGAGAACCTAAATGTGGTAATCTATGACTCATACATTATTTAGCAGATTAGGCAATCAGATAGAAATAAAGACCAAAACAAGTGAAAATGACTAAACACTTAATTTGAGCCATCAGTGGAAATTTATACCACCATATTGAATACTCACTGGTTAAAGAATAGTTGTTTGCACTTTTGGTGATAAAAGCTGCAGCCTCATTCAAAGCTACATTATTCACCCAGAGGCTTCCCATTTCTGACTCTGCATTTCTTTTTGCTGCAGCTGTTTCACTCTGCAGAGAAACAGAGTGAACAGAGCCTTCCCTGATGTTAAACACACCCAGCTCCTGATGCCACTTCTGACTGCTTAGAGTTTAGACACATCCTTGAATTTGGCATATCACTGTTTGCATGAAGTAAACTGCAGTTATCTGTTGTAAATTGTCTCTAGTTGGTGGTTTCTTCTGAAAAGCTAGCCTTGCTCTTTAGTTTGGTGCACTGACTTTCTCTGCAGCAAGTCTCTGTGCCTTTAGGGCTAGCCCTTTTGCTAGCTTTCTGAAGATTTTGACCTACTTGTGGCAGAGTGCTGCCATGGGGGAAGCTTTAGCTATTAGGAATGCAGAACATTTTCGGGAAGCCCCCCTGAGGATGGGCTGTGTAGATCAGTGATTTTAGTTTTTGTATAGATATAACAGGTGTGAATTATATTGCCTTTTCAGTGTTAGCAGTAGAGACATAAATCCGTATCCTGCAAAATATGATGCAAAGGTTCCCCAATAAGAGTGAATTTATATCCAGATGTTATGTGTTTTTGGGATTTAAATGGATTTTCTGTCTGTGAAGGCCAGTAAATAATCCTTTATTTTCTCTGATTCAGGACTACTTCTATCCCAAGTATATTGGTAAGTCCCGTGCCGCCTTAGGAGTTGTCACCTCATCCTCTGCTCCTGTTAAACTATAAATGTATGTCACCTATTTATTGTGGTGTCTGATTTTTTTTCTCTCTATTCAGCCTGCGTGGAGAAATTTGGGAATTCTGAAAAGAAAAAGCAGGATCTGGTCACATGTGTGCATAGTAAGTTTTTTCTTATTTTTAATGTATTGATATGTGACTGATTAGTTTTTTCTTCCCTATAGCTGTTTACTTTTTTTTTGCATTCTTTTAATGTAACTTTCCCCATCACATACATCACTACATGTAGAAGAAGGCCTCTGGGGTCGTGCTGCAGTGCAGTAACATTTCTATGCACCACTCTCATGAGCTGGATTTCATTGTCAAATCCAGGCTCCTCTTTTCTGAGATTCTCTCTGTGCAAGCCCAGGTATTCGTGAGTAACATTGCAGCACTTTGCCTCAGTGATGCTGCACATTGGTTGGTGGAGGACACACCCCCTTCATTCACCACATACTCACTGCAGATGCTTCTTCCTGAGCCGAATCAGTGAAGGAGTGACGTGATATGAAAAAAAAAAAAGAGTCTGACGTAAAATGAGGACAGGATTTTTTTTTTTCTTTTTTTTTTTCTTTTTGCTGCATCAGGAAAGAGGAGACGTAGAGCAACCTGGCTTTTATGCTATTGGCTGTGGAGTCTCCAGGCTGGGTTCCATGAGTCAGCTACATCACTTAAAGAAACGGCAGGGCTCATGACAGGGACTGTCGGCACGCAATGTCTTCTGCATCACAGTTATTTTTTTTTTTTTTTTACTGTCATGCTCATCCTAACTCCTCCCTGCACTGCAGAAAAAAAACTCTTAGTGGAGAGTCTTGATTAGTCTAGGCTTCACTTTAAGTCAGAACTGCATTTTTCACAGCTCCTAATAATGGTTCATTCAATTTCAATTCAATTCAGTTTATTTATATAGCGCCAATTCACAACACATGTCATCTCAAGGCACTTTACAGTTCACCAGATCATACAATGAAATTGATTCAAAGTTTTCTATCTAAGGAAAACCAGTCGATTGCATTGACTCATTGGCTTAAAGGCAATTCCTCACACTAAGCATGCTTGTAGCGACAGTGGAGAGGAAAAATTCCCTTTTAACAGGAAGAAACCGCCAGCAGAACCAGGCTCAGTGTGAGCGGCCATCTGCTGAGGGCGACTGGGGTTCAAAGAGACGGAAGCAGAGATACAAAAAGCAGCTGTAAAAGGCGGCCCCGTCCAGGAAACACACAGCCATGTAGACGAGCAACGAGCCGACTCCCTTGTCAGAGGATGAAGAGAACACATCCAGTCAGTCACAGTCAGAGAAACAGGACTACACTGGAAAACAGGCCGATCTCCAACATCTATAAACAATGGTGTTGATGGCAGCAGCACAGCTGATATTTCTCTCCAGGATGGTGTCACAGCCAAACAGGAACAGACGAGGCCAAGCTGCTTTGAGAAAAAGCAGAGAGAGCATAACGTTAGAGATGAAACTAATAGAGTCTGCAGAGTGGGTGAATAGAGATAAAAAGAAGCAAAATTATGAAATAGGGGTCCCTATGTCCTCCAGAAGTCTAAGCCTATAGCAGCATAACTTTAGAGATAGCTCAGGATAACCTGAGCCCCTCTAACTATAAGCTTTATCAAAAAGGAAAGTATTAAGCCTAGCCTTAAAAATAGGGTGTCTGCCTTACGGAATAAAACTGGTAGTTGGTTCCACAGGAGAGGAGCCTGATAACTAAAAGATATCATACACAAACATTCCCTCTAATTAGTTCTGTTTTCAGGCTGTTCCTGTAATACTAAGCTTCAAAAGTGTGAACTTGTGACAAACATTTCCCATCATGTTGCAATGCAAGTATTTTGCAGCTGAAAGCTAAAAAAAAATGCTGACAGTAATCTTAGCAGTCTGACTTAGAAATCCACCTGCTTCAAATGTTTTAAAATCACCCTTATCTCTTTATATGAAATTAGACTGTGTCTTGATTTTAGACAGTACTGATGGCAATAAACATTAGAAATCAGCTGCTTGTAATAACTGCAGACGTTTTTAAACAGCTGAGTGTTTTGGTGAAGGGACAAGAAACAAAGCTGCATGTTTTCAGTATGAAACAGAAATGGAGGTGAAGTGGATTCTTTGTCTTCAAGCCAACTTGTTACTGTTTTCTTCTTTAGACTGTGACCTTTTCTGTCACTTACCGAACTTGAGCTGACATGCCCAGACTTGTCCAGCATTCAGATTCCACTGCTTTGGTATCTGTTGCAGAAGAAACATTTGGCTTCTTGCGCAAGCCTGAGATGACATGGACAGTTTAAAGAAATATCATTGGAAAAGAGAAAGCAACACATTAAAAAGCAGTTGGGTATTAATCTATTCAGAGCTACAGCTGTCCTACTGTTGGGAAAAAACCTAAATTGGGTTTATCCGGGAGGATAGCTTACCCTGCCTGTGTTAAGCTATTTATACTCAACTCCTGATTTGCAGAATATGAGAGTTGCCCTTCCTCTAATCTTTGCTTTGCAGCTGCATGCAGTGTGTGAATCTCCCCACCTCTCTTTATAGAAGTAACTAATAACACTTATCCCCTCATGCATGTCTGTTTTTTTCCAATATCTAAGTGATTCCAGACCAGTGTTCTCCTTCTCCTTGTGATGCCAGAGGTACGGTGCGCTGCGAGGACAAAAAAGGCGACTTCCATTGTCACTGCTTTACAGGCTGGACAGGAGCCAGTTGTGATAAAGGTACGGTCATCAACTAATGGCCTCGACATTGTGAACTGGATCTCTGCAGAGGTTGAATTTTTGCATCGTCACACAATCTGTCTGTTTAGAGATGTCAGCACTCTGACCTTGGTTCTGACACCTAATGCCTGTCCAACCCATGGATGGAAAGGTTGGACTCAGAAGGGGTTATGTTTCAATCAGGTTTTAAGTTTATCTTATCTATGTGAGAGTAATTTGCTGCTTTAATTGAATCTATGCTTTACGACGACCTGAATGCTGATGCAATTCTCAATCACATGGGTAGTTGGAGGAAAGTTCATTATTAAGGAGTTCACCATCATCTTGCCTAATATTACTGTACAAGCTGGAAGTGGAAAAAATACATGAGTCCAGATCCAATGGGAGGGAGAGAGAGGAACATTTCCACTGTGACTCATCCTTCCACCTTACTGTGAGGAAACTGGAACTTAACTTGGGCCGAACCTTTTCCAGAACATGACAGCATCTATCCTTAAACCTCTGCTGTGATTCTCAGCCACAGTGTTTTATTCATTGTAAGGAGTTTAAAAACGTACGAAGACACTTCAGTAGGAATATGACAAACTACAAATTTCAAAGTTTTAGAATTGCCTTTACAAATTATTCTAAAAGAAAAAATATCCTCCTTTGAAAAAAGAAAAACATGTTTTTATGAAGTTTTACTAATGTTTTCTTGTTGACAGTGATTCTTGATTTTTGTTTTTTTTTCTGCAGATGTGGACGAGTGCACCAAAAACAATGGAGGTTGTGAGCATGTGTGTAACAACACGGTAGGGAGTTACCGCTGCTCGTGTCACGAGGGCTTCATGCTGGTGGGTCGCCACATGTGTAACGGTGAGCCAAACAGCTGGGCTGTCATCAAGGCTAGAGTTAATCAAACAAGCTGTTTGCTTTAAATCTGCTCTACTCCTAAAACATTTAAAACTGCAATATTTAATATAGGTTGTAATGATTGAACAGTCACTGAAATGTATTTCTTGCATCACTTACTTTCTAGAAGCAGGAAGTTTTTGTGTGGGGAACATTTGACAAGTTTAAAGTCTTTAACCCAACTAGTTATTGGCTCTCCATAATCAAATCAATCTGAGGACGCCTCAATAATCTGATGTAGGGCTGCAACTATAATTATTCTGCAAATCGATTAATTTGTTGATTTTTTTTTTTTTTTTTTTCAATTAATAATCAGATAGCCAAAGATTGCTTAAAGACATTTTTTACAAACTTAAAAAGAGATGAAGCTCAAACTTGTTCTGGATGGAGTATATTGACTGATCTATTTTTTACAATTTTGGTAGAACTGGGTTGCCTTGTCAGCTAAAAGCATACTTTACAGGCTCTAGAATCCTGTTGATGAATCGATTACTAAACTAGTTCAGGATTATTTCAATAATCGATTCGTCTGGTTAGTTGTTTCGGCCCTAATCTGATGCGTCATCAACATCACTTTCATTCAAGTTTTAAACAGCTGCACTCATAAATTCCTTTTATGGTTACTAATAATTGAAAGAACCAACATGAAAAATCTAAGAGATTAATAAGGATAGTATAGAAACTACAGCTGTTATTATTATAAAGCGACACATTTTGTTTAGAACACATCGTTTCCATTTTGGGATTAAAAGCTCCCGTTCCTATACTAAAGAAAGTACCCCAATTATATGAAGCTTTAAATTTGATTTTTAAGATTAAATATATAATTTTATACAATCTAATTGTAACATGGACTTGACCGAGCCTTACACATATCTTTTTCTTTAAGATATCAACGAGTGTGAGGATTCAAGCGTGTGTGGGACAGCTCTGTGCCAGAATAACGAGGGCGGCTATGATTGCTTGTGCGAGGAAGGCTACGTCTACGACAACCAAAGCAAAAGCTGTGTTGGTGAGTCCGTGTGGCCGTTTGCTATTATTTGATCTGGCTCAGCAACATCGTTGTCCTCAGCAGAGGGCCTGATGTAACTTCTAGGTCATGAAAAGAAAGCAAAAATGTTTTGGAGAAATTCTGCACAAACTAGGTAAGGGTTCACATTCATCCAGGCTGAAAGCAGATATATTTTGGTTTCAATAGTCTAGATTTTCAAAAACAACTAAAAACTGTTTATCTTAACAAGATCGACAGTGTTTCTGTTCCCTTAAGCATCCTAAATATAGATCAATCATTAAGGACTGTAAAACCATTTGTGTTTTCTACCTTCTTGTATTGTTAGAGCTCAGTGTGTCTGATCTGCTGTATGCTCTATGAAAAAGACATTATGTCTCAAATGTTTACGTTTTACAACATAAACTATAGAATACTATAAAAAGTGACATTTTATCTTGACAGATAAAAAAAACATTTTCAGATGATGGAAATCTAAAATGGTGGGAACCAGACTTTTTATAACCTTAGTCTCCCTCCTCAGAGGATTGGAGTTTATTTAAGCAGATCTTTTCATGGCCATGTAAGGTTGTATGTGAAGCAGAAAACTACAACCCGGCCAACGTCAATGGCCACTTCACTCAAGTGTTCCTGTGCATTCCTTCTTGTGTAAAAATGAAGGAAACCATCTGTCTTTCAGTCTTGAAGTGTTTTTCTTATTTTTATTTTTTTATTTGAGTTATGCTTTGCATGAAAGCTCTGCTGTTATTTTGATAAGATAGGGACCTGTTTGCTTCTCTGTAATTTTGGCACCACAAGCCACCTTCTCTTTAATCCAATCCAATCTCTGTTATCGCTTGCAGATGTGGACGAATGCCTTTCTGGCGTTTGTGAGGAGGAGTGTTTGAACATTCCCGGGAGTTTCCGCTGCTTCTGTGATGGTCGTCAGGGCAGGAAGCTGGGACAGGATCAGAGGAGCTGTAAGGTAGTTGTATCAGGTTCTACTCTTACTGTCAACTTGCAATTCATACCTTCAGACTTTATCTTTACATTAGGCTTAAATTGTTTATAGGAACATTTGAGAACCGATAAAACACTTGAAACCATTAAAACACCAACATTAAATACTTTCTTTAAATTGAATGATATCTGAACATTTTTAATTGGTATTAAAAAGACATCTCTAAGTATCTCAGGCAGCCTTGTTGACAGAAGTTACAGCTTGTGTACGTTTCTCAGTGGTGGCTCATAATGTCATTGTTTTGCTTTGTTCTCCAGCCTCTAACAGCGTGTATGTCGCCCTCCATGAAGAGGAATCCTCGTTCTCTTTATTTGGGTCGCATGTTTAGCGCCGTGCCCGTTGTGAGACTGCGTTTCCGCCGTATGGTTCACACAGGGTAGGAAAAACACCATTCTCATTTCATGTTCATCATTAGATGTTGATTCCTAGGTTTATACCTTACTTCCTGAGCTTTGAAGAAAACTGATTGTGTGTGTGTGTGTGTGTGTGTGT
>NW_015150665.1:30539-72799 GCF_000732505.1 Cyprinodon variegatus
ATTACTGGTGGCTGGCTTTAGTCGCAGTACCGCCACCTTCTGCTCTGGAGTGTAAACGCTTCGCCTATGAGAAAAAGGAGCAGCGCATGAACCGAATGCAACACACGCGAACCGAGACAGTCGAACCGAACGGTTCGGACGGTTTTCAAAATCCGTTCCATCCCTAAAAAATATATATATATATGCTTCAATATTAATATATATATGCTTCAATATTAAGGATTACACAGAGTAACAAGCTATGGGGAAAAGTGGCTCACAAGCTTCCTGCATGTTCCAATAGCCTTATAGGTTCGATTAGCCTCAATTTATGTGAAAGAGAAGACTCAAAGTTACAACTGAACCTCTCCTTTCTCCTCGTGTGTGTGTGGGGAGGGGGGTAGATTAACTTAAACTAGTATGTTGTCATGTTTTTACGGTTCTGGTGGACAAATTGTTTCATGTTGTATTTAGTCCAATTTTTATATTTTCTATCTTATTACTGAATATCCAGCAAAAAAAGTTTACTTCCTTTTTCTCTTTGTACTAGTACGGTACTGAATGTTGGATAATATGGTTTAATGCCCCACTTTAATATTTTTATAAGTGAAATACTTTTATTTAAGAAGTGAACTGTTGTGACAATTCAAAAGCCCAAGCTTTGTTTCTATTATCAATAATTTCAGAATTATTAGAAGTGTAAACTAAATGAATAGCTGAATTAGTTGATTGAGTTGTGTGTGTGTGTGTGTGTGTGTGTGTATGCATGTATCTATGTATGTATGTGTGTATATATATATATATGTGTGTATATATATATATATATATATATATATGAAATCTTCAAATTAAGCCTCATGGTTTTTTGCCTAAGGGACAATATAGAATGGATGATAGCCACCATTTTCTAAAAAAAAGAAGAAAAAAGAGCAACAACAGCAGAAAAAAAAAAAAAAATTGTGAGAAAATACCAAGAATTTTATTAGGCCCTCACGCACAATTTCAACCTTGCGTGCACACCTCCTCTCGATCAGCCAAGTTGACTCTGGGCCGGTGTTGTGCACTCTCAGGCAGACTGGCTTGGTTTTCAAAAGCTGCGCAGGGCTTTTTTATATGTTTGGTTTTGCTTGTTTCCTCCAGCTTCTGTCCAATTTGGCGCTTCGTAGAAAATCGCAAATCTCAGTCTTTTATGCGATTCCAAAATTGCAAAGCATGACATTGCAATATAGATTAATCGTGCAGCTAATATATATATATATATATATATAAACAATTTTTTTTTTTTTTCAGGCTTCTGCCATATTTTTTTTGGACCAACTGATCCATTTCCCTCTATCCCTTTCTCCTTTCGTCATCAGTTTCTCTGCAGAGTTTGACTTCCGTACATATGACAGTGAGGGGGTGATCTTCTTCGCAGGAGGGCATCTCAATAGCTCCTGGATTGTGCTTGCAATGCATCAAGGGAAGCTGGAGCTGCAGCTCAAGTACGGTGCCGTCAGTAGAGTCACCAGCAGTGGGCCAATGGTCAATGACGGCCAGTGGAGAAAGGTTAGGAGTTTCTGTTCAGAGGCTTAAACAACACATACATGCTGTTTGATTTCGCTGGTTGCAGTCAGCTTGATGTCTTCTCCCAGATCTCAGTGGAGGAGCAGGGACGAAGCCTTGTGATAAAGATTGACAGGGAGGCTGTGATGAAGATCGCTGTAAACGGTGACCTGTTTACTCTGAAGAAAGGCATACATGAACTTAACCTCACTGTTGGAGGAGTTCCTTTCCGACAGGATGGCCTCGTCAATCAGGTGTTTCTTTTTATCTTCTTGACTTTTCTGGTTGTGCTCCAAAATAAGATCCTCCTCAGACATTTCTAAACCATCCCTGTTTTAATACGTAGATAAATCCCCGCCTGGACGGCTGTATGAAAGAGTGGCGCTGGCTGACGGGGGAAGACACCTCAATCCAAGAAACCATTCGATTTAATGACAACATGCAGTGTTTCAGCTCTGAGGTTCCTGGAGCATACTACCCTGGAAGGGGCTTTGCTCTCTTCAACATCAGCTATGGTGAGCCCTCAACCAAACTACATACAGTTAGAGAAAAGTTCAATTTGCTTGGCAGGTTTTAGAGCTCTGATGGACTGATCTGAATTACGGAAAACAACAAATGTAGATGTTTTGGACTATAACTTTTTGAAATCGCAGTAGTCTTTAATAATGGATACCTCCTGGATGTAGGTGTATTAAAGCACTTAAGTTTAATTTGTAATTCCTGAACCATATTGTATTCCCACTGATGACTGTTAGTTGGCCTATATAGATTCTCTCATTGTATGCAAGTGTGTCATCAGCTGCCATTCTTTTGTTCTGTTAAGGTCCAGAAACAAAGAACCTGAGCATCCAGATGACGTTACGCCCACTTTCTGCTATCGGAGTGCTGTTTGCTCTGGTACACCAAGACCAAGTCCCTCTCTCCATCGCTCTGTCTGACTATAACCCCACCACAGAGGAGTGGAGAGATGTGAGTGAATCTTATCTTGCTTGCTGACGATTTCCAAATGTTTCTCAGTATGAAAAATACGCCTTTTGTTTGCTTCCAGTTCATCCTGGTTTCTGCAGGCACTGTTGTTATTGCCAGCTCTCCTGCACTGCTGTGTGACGGTGAGAGTCACAACATCCAGGTGACCATCTCTGGCAACCAGACTCTTCTTCTGGTTGACGGCAAGCCTGGACGAAGCGAGGAGGCAGATTTCACTACAGATGTCTTCTCACATTCAAGCACATTTATAGGAGGTCTCCCAGGTCAGGACTAATTCTAACCTTTTTATTAAAGCCACTGAGAATTTTAACATCATAAAGCGTTGAGAAAGTTGGCTATCCACATTTACTAGTTGATCAAGTCCAATATTTTTTGGACTTTGGATTTTCTTATTGATTTTAGTGTTATTAAGCAATATTTTTCTGTATTTTCTGCAGGAAGTGTTTATAGTTTTAGATTCTTACTCTTAGAAAACTAGCAATGCACCCATATGTGTATTGACCCGATATTTTATCAGCCAGAGTCATAAATACTTTAATCAAGGCTTGATTAGAACAGGTATGAGAACACCTGACCTGTGTGCAATTAACCAATTATATATTTATCTGAGAGGTTAGATGCAGGCCGATACCAATCAGATCCAGACATCCCTCGATGAAGCTATTATTTGTTCCTCAGAGTGGTAATAGGCACTGTTTTATCTTGCTAGGTTTGGGTTTTGTTTTCTAAGAGGCAGATGTAAAAAAATGTTTGTACCCCTGATCATTCTTTGTCTCACATGCAGTCATTTCTTCCCTCAGATGTTTCTTTGGTGTCCACGCTTGTGTCGGCTCCCTACAACGGCTGCATGGAAGTAGCTGTGAATGATCAACCTCTAGATCTGGACACGGCCATTCACAAACACAACGACATCCGTTCTCACTCCTGTCCCCTGCTGAACTCTCAGCTGTAACCAAAACCAGTCTACGAGCAGGTCTTTGACTTGATGGGGGAACATGTCCACTGAAAATCCTGTAACATTGGGTGATACGGTAGCTTCAATTGAAACTACTTTTTTTTCCCGTAATTTGGCAAAAAGGCTTGATAGAGGCATCTGCTTAGGTTTCCACAAGTTTTACATTTCTGTGAGAGAAAAGCCAGATGGAAAATGAGCATCAGATCCCCTGTACCCAACAGGAATCAAGATATATTTTATATTTTATATCTGATGCTAATGTATTACAGGGTTGTAATGATTTTCAGAGTACTGTTAAATGGTTACTTTATCTGATCGCTAAAATATAGATTTCTCTTGAAGTCGAAGGCACTTCTAATGCTTGGATAAAATAAGTGTTAACAAATGCTTAACAAGATGGACCCAATTACACACTGCTCAGACAAACCCATCATCTGGTGCTTTAACAGCTCTGAGCATTCGGTGCATAAAAACACTCTGATTGTGAACCTAAAAAACATATTTGCCCTTAAAATGCTGAATCTCCTCTTGAGCCACAGCATCAAGACACAGCGTTGTGTTTTGTTGATGACCTTGCACATAGTTACAGGTAGAAATGGACTGCAGCGTAACGTCGTTTTTTTTATTATTTACTCTCAATTAGAATAGCACTTCATGTCTGCCTGCAACCTTAAAAATCAACCATGTGCCTAGAAAATAACAGCCAACCCAAACCTGTCAACAGCTCCCCTCTGATCAGGTGAACCGTTTTGCAACCGTGCAGTACTGTAACCCCCTCCAGATGAAACCAATGTCCGCATTGTCCCGGTGGGTTCATTGTTGAACCTAAATCCCCGATTCCATCACAAATCCTCTTCTTTTCCCAGGAGTCACAGTTTAAAACCTGTCATATAGCAAACCGACATCCACAGATTTAGCCACTAGAAGCACACGGAGAGCGGAAGGGGCACCGAGCACTAGATCAACCCGACCACACAAGCTACTGAGAACAAGAAGAGCGGCTGTATTATACTGTGTGTAAATAATGTTACTGTAAAATGCTTTAGAAATGACAGAAATCTAACACTACCTTCTGCTGCAATATTTGATTGTTTCAACAAAAAATAAAACATTACAATAGGCCTTTGCAGCGCTTCGCTGCTCTGGTCTAATTAAAGCCTCTCGACCTCTGCATCTGAGAAAAGTTTTAGCAATAAGTTGGGCTGCTTGACACAGAAACTGAGAGGTGGGAAGAGCAATAGCCTGGAATCAAAGTAGCTTCAGTCTGTAGGAGCTGATTTTAATTTATCGGTGCTGAGCAAATCTAAACACTTCAAAACTGAGAATGTCTAAGGAGCATTTTTTGACTTGAAACGCCAAAAGGGCTCCAGTGTTCTTTTACATCCTCGTCATTTCAAAGTTTTATTATGAATGAATGCAGGAGTATTAAGTTCAACCTTTTATTGTATTATTTTTTTTATCATGTGTTGTATCTTAAACTATTCCCTTATTTGTATTTTTCACCTTAAACTGCCAGTATGTGTACAATGCTGCAAGATGTCTGCCTTTTGAGTTTTAACTTCCCTTAAACCTATTTAAAAATAAAATCCACTGTATGAACATTATATTAAAGAGTAAAATTGTATTTTCAAAAAAACTAAATGCTTAGTGTGTGTTATTTAAGACTGGATCTGAAATAAATCTGCATGAGTGTGGAGTAGTTAGTTGGTGAGCAGAGACTGTCCCTGGTATAGAGAAAAAGGCTTTAGTTCCCTGTTTGTTTTTGTGATGTTTTGCTTCCAGTAAACCCAATTTATGGGAAATCTTCAGAAACCCTGTAGATCAGCAGTTTTCTATTCTGTCCTTTTTTATGTGGAAACTGGCTGCTTATCTACTTTCAGGACTCCCAGTACGCTTCAGTTTCAATTCTTTGCCTCTTACACAAAAATAGTGACATTTAAAAAAAAAAAAAAAAGCTAAATTCTCACTTTTAAGTTTGTTTATATTCTGACAAACACCCAAGGTCATAAGATAAGATTATTTACTGCAAGAATGAGATGCCGTGAACAAACAGTTAAAATGAGCTTCTTACATAGAGTGAGTCACACATAGAGATAGAGATAGATTAGAAATCAACTGATACAGGGTTTTTTAACCCCCCACTGATCTTTTTAACAGTGAAAGATAAGTCAAGTGCAGTAAATTATGTATCTCAATATAATAATCTAAAACTACTTCTAACAAAGCCTGTACCTTTACAGAGTACTTCTTTAAACTGTTTTTTTTTTTTTTTTTTTTACTGTGTAATACAATTCAGTATTGCTTTTGCAGTGATTCCTGAAATCAATATTGGTTATTCTTCCTCCATTTACATAATAAAAAGGACAAAGATTCCTATTGGCTGTATAATCTTCTTTGTAGATACTATAATCCCCACCTAAAGGGTGAGATGCTTCCCCAAAAATGCACCAGTGATCTGAAGGATCTGCTAAACAAGAAAAAAATTGCCTTAATGAAGAAAGAAAGGGAATTATTGAGGAGTATATAGAAGCAACTTAGGATCAAGATAAGAGAAAGCAAGGAGGCATATAGAAGGAAGCTGGAAAGCAAGCTCCTGGAGAACAACATCAGGTGTTTGTTCAGGGATGAAGGAAATCCAGACAGATGGAAGTATGGAAAGACCTAATGAACTGAACACGTTTAATAATTGCTTCAGGTACAAGCTCAGCATCGTTCTCTCCTACCCTTAGTCAAACAGACACCCTGCCTCCTTTGGCCCTAAGCCTCAGCTTCAGCAGCTCTGTAGGATTCTACAGCACCTCTTTACTCTTCAGGCTGACCCAGAAGATGATTACTAGGAAGTGGAAGAAGTCCCGCCCTGTTCCAGCTACAAAGAAAACTCAGCTAAATGTCCTCAGTGACTATAATCATGTTACCTTGGATCCCATGTCATGAAGGTTGTAGAGAGACTTCTATTATTTCCCCTCAAACAAGCAGCTATCAGGACCCCCTGCAGTTTGCTTATTGCTGTGGAGCTGATGATGCCATCATACACCTGCTCCAACAAACCCACTGTCATTAAGAAGAGGCAGACATCACCGAGAGGATCACACTCTTAGATTACTGCAGATTGGTTGCTCTTTATATATATAAATCTAAACCAGTTGGATCAAGATAATGAATTAAGTTATATTTTTCTTTAAGACAGGAAATTATGAGAACGAGTCAAGTTCTTATGGGTTAATTGGAAGTAAACATTAAACGTCAGAAACTTTTTTATTCAAAGTATGCTTACTGTTGTGGCCCTTAAAAAGCATTAATGAACAAGTAGCAGAACCACAGGAGTAAATATCTAAAGTCCTGTTTTCAGGATAAGAAAAGGTTAAGTCAGCCTGGGGAAAAGAAACAACCTGTAACAGAATGAGTTGCAGAACCACATTTTATTTCTTTTTACTTAAATTCTCTTCCAAAACCAAAACAGAAACTTATACAGAAAAAAAAAACATTTCTGGGAAATCCACATATTTTAGCAAAGAAAGTAATTGAGACTGATAATCCTAGTGCCCATTTCAGGGACATCCCCACATATTACACTATATTCACTGCCTCATACATAAACGTTGCATTATTCTCATCTGTCCCAGAAAACAATAAAATATGTTTATTTTCCAAAATTTAGAATCTGATATCTTTTTTAAAAGCCCTTACTGCACATGTATAGGTTCAACAATACATTTGTATTAATTTTATAGCAGCAGAATGAGAATCCCATCTGTTTACACACATCAATAATACATACAGTGTTGACTATTAAGTGCACATTGAATATTAAACACAAACATAACCAGGAGCAACATGAACATTACTTAATCTCCATTTCACATTTTGAGAAAGCCCTTTTAATTTGAATATAGACAATCTATAGAGTGCCTTGTGAGAGAATTTGGCCCCCTTGAACTTTGTCCTTTTGCCACATTTCAGGCTTCAAACATAAAGATATGAAATTTAAATTTTTTTGTGAAGAATCAACAGCTAGTTGGACACAATCATTAGGTGGAAGGAAATTTATTGGATATTTTACACTGAAAAATTGGGTTGTAAGTCGCTACAAGCTGCAAGTCGCCTGGGGTATGTCTCTATCAGTTTTGCACTTTGAGTGACTGTCATTTTTACTCATTCTTCCTTGCAAAACACCTTAAGCTCAGTGAGGTTAGATGGAGAGCGTTTTTTTCCCCCCACAGATTATTGATTAAATTCAGGTCTGGACTTTGACTTGGCCATTCTAACACCTGATATGTTTATTTGTGAATCGTTCCAATCCACTGCCTTGTTGGAAGATAAATCTCTGTCCCAGTCCCAGGTCTTTTGCAGACTCCAGCAGCTTTTCTTCCAAAATGGTCCTGTATTTGGCTCCATCTATTTTCCCATCAATTACAACCATCTCCCCTGTCTTTGCATAAAAAAAAAGCAGGCCCAAAGCATGATGCTGCCACCACCAAGTTTGACAGTGGGGATGGTGTGTTCAGAGTGATGAGCTGTGTTGCTTTTATGCCAAACATAACAATTTTAGTTTAATCTGACCAGATCTCCTTCTTCCACATTTTTGCTGTCTCCCAGGTGTCCTGTGGCAAACTTTAAACAAGACTTTTTATGGACATCTTTAAGAAATGGCTTTCTTTCATAAAGACTAGATTTGTGCAGCATTTGTGCAACATGATTGTTGTCGTACAGACAGAGTGTCCCGCCTCAGCTGAAGATCATCCTCAGTGATCACGAGCAATTCAAAATTTACAGGTCTTCATAGATTTGCAATCCTTCTATTTCAATATTACAGTGCTCCTTAGGTTTTTTAAAGCTTGGGAAATCATTTTGTATCGAAATCCAGCTTTAAACTTTTCCACGATAGTATCTTGTCCTGAGCTGATGTGTTTCTTGTTTTTCACAATGCTCTCTATGCTTTTAGCAGAACTATGAGATTATCGCAGAGCAGGTGCATTTATACAGAGACTTGATTACACACAGGTGGATTCTATTTATCCTCATCAGTCATATAGGTCAACAATGGATCATTCAGAGATCCTCACTGAACTTCTGGAGGGATTATGCTGCACTGAAGGTAAAGCGGCAGATTCATTTTGCACGCCCCACTCTTCAGTTCTTTATTTGTTAAAACGTTTTTAAATATAATAAATTGTGTTCCATTTCATGATAATGTCCCACTTCATGTTGATTCTTCACACGAAGTTACAATTCTATATATTTATGTTTGAAGCTTGAAATGTGCCAAAACTTTTAAAAGTTCAAGGAGGTCAATGCTCTCACAAGGCCCTAAGCGAGATGGATCAGATCAGTCTGTTCTTCTATTATGCAGTAAATTCACAGGATCTATCAACAAGAACAATACTCTAAACTTTAAAAGTTGGACACTTGTGAAAAAATGTCTACTGTGAGCCTCTCTTTGAGGACTATGCATAATCTCTTTATTTAGGAGGTGCTACTCCAAGAGTGATTATTCCTCTCTTATATCAAGGAGCCAAATCAATCTTATTTAGATGTTGCCTTTATGAAAGACCAATTATAATCTAATGCTACAAAAACACGACTAAGCAGATTACCTCAAATGACAGCATATTATAGGATGTAATCTGCTAATCTGTCTGTGTCTGAGATCAGTTAAAATAAATAAGACAGGTGCAAACAGAACTCAGATGTAGTTTGTGAGTTTCCTTTCTACAAACTCAGCCTACAAAGTGTCTTCTGCTACATTCAGCCTAAGCCGGATAGAGACGTCCTTCTCCAACTCTTCCTCATCCACCTCTCTGTGTGTTCTCCAGGGCTCAGCAGGCATATGGTGGAGGCTTCTCAAAGGGGCTGTAGGAGGATCCGTACAGGGCGGGAGCATTGGGAGTCAGCATGTAGCCTCCAGGGTCCTGGTTGGCTCCCTGAGGCTGTGGCTGAGTGGGAGCCTGGGTGGGCGGCTGGCTCTGGCTCTCCTCAGAGGGGCAGACTCCAGAGCCTCCTTCAGGGATCATCTGGGGAGTAGCAGGTGTCTGATAGCTGCTGGCATGCTGTGCAGTGGGGGGGGTTAACAGTTAAATCCCCATTATTATCTTTAAGTGAAATGATTTTCATATATATTTGATCTTAATGGCCAAAGATTTGATCAGATTAAAGTTTTATCAAAATATTTCACGTAAAAGCATTAAAAAAAAAAACTTTCTGCTACACATGGGGGGATTTCAAATGACAGAGGAGCATCGAATTGTTTCCTAGCAGTTATGCTTTGGTACCTGCATAGGTATGGGATAGTTAGGGTAGGCGGGCAGAGCCTGTCCTGAGGGACAGAAGCCTGAATAGGACAGCATGTGCTGGGTCGGGTTGTACAGGATGTGGGGTGGTGGTGCAGGGCTCCGAGCAACCTGAGGGGAGGGCTTCTGCTGCAGGAAAAAAAAAATATATTAATCTCATTAAACTGGAACATCGCAATATTCACAAAATGGCAGTACTACTGACACTTACTTGACTGCAGTATTTTATATAGCCTATATATGTGTATGTCTGTATATATATATGCATATGTATATATTTTTATCCAATTGCTTCACTTTTTCCAACTAAAATTCTGAAATAAATACCGGTAACCTTTTTCAATGATTTCCAACTCTACAATCTTAGTCCTAAACTAATGAGACAGATCATCATGTGAAAAACTTTTGAGCTTTTTTTGTGATGTTTTGCTTCCAGTAAGTCAGACTTATGTGAAATATTCAGAAGCACATCATCAGTTTTCTATTCTTTCATAAAGCCTTTTTTTCTGTGGAAATTGACTGCTTATCTGAAGTTGTCTAATCTGACTGCTTTCAGTACTCCCAGTTACCAGGAAGCCTATGATCCATCAATCATTTAGGAGTAAAAACTGAGTCCAAACACAGCGGTGAATTCAGCAGAGAATAAAAAACACACATTTCAATGGTGAAAACATGGCTTTCATACTGTTGCTATGTGTTGATAATTTTGGCACTTAACAGAAACTTTAGTAAAAGCACTTTCAAAACCTTAACTTTTACACTTGAAAAGAACTAATGGTTAAATTGGGCTTTATATCAGGCAGTTCAGAAATGGGCGAGCTTGTTTAAATAGTATATTAGTCATACACCGATCATATATCGTAGTGAAACAGATGCCTGGAAGTCTGCAGGCAGTAAAAGATACACCATCATATAAAAGTCCAACATCTGCGACAGCCCACATGCAATATTTATTTCACTCAGGACTAAAACTACTTTTTATTTTTTGAATTTCTTAGTTTTTTCCCCCCTTATGTCAGTTTTTTGTTGCTGCTGTAAGTCTTCTGGGACTTCGTCTCACCATATCCTTGTACGCTCCGAGGATGGCGGCGTTAATGATGCCCAGGAACAAGGCGACCACGTTCAGCACCACTGAGGCCCACAGCAGCCGGTGCAGGTGGATCACATCCCAGCAGCTGCTGACCCCCGTGAACTCGTAGTAATGGGTGTGATAGTCTGTGCTGGAACAGGAAAGAGGGCAGCTGTGACTTTTACTGTTTTAAATGTGGCCATACTGAACTGCAGACAAATTAATCTGGCAGGATGAGCATATCTGTAATCACCAACAAGCTTTTTTCAATTCAATTCAGTTTATTTCTATAGCGCCAATTCATAACACATTTAGTCTCAAGGCACTTCAATTCAACCAGATCATACAGTCAAATGAATTTAAAGTTTTCTATCTAACGAAAACCGGTTGATTGCATTGACTAATTGACTCGACTGCAATCACACTAAGCATGCTTGTAGTGACAATGGAGAGGAAAAATTCCCTTTTAAAAGGACACACAGCCAGGCAGACGAGCTCCGAGCCAGCTCCCATGTCAGAGGATGAAGAAAGCACATCCAGCCAGTCGCAGTCAGAGAAACAGGACTAAACTGAAAAACAGGCAGATCTCCTCATCTATAAACAAAGGTGTTAATGGCAGCAGCACAGCTGATATTTCTCTCCATGATCCTGTCACAGCCAAACAGGAACAGGGGAGGCAAAGCTAGGAAGCTCAGGAAGTCATCAAACTGTAGTTAAATGCCTTTAGCTGATCCAAAATTCTGCAGCCAGAGTTCCTATGAAAATTAAAAAGACAGATAATATCTCTTCTATCCTAGCTTCTCCTAATTGGCTTCCTGTTAAGTCGCTCTAAATCGGCAGGTTTTCTAGTGGTTCCTAGAATTTCTAAAAGTAGAATGGGAGGCAGATCTTTTAGTTATCAGGCTCCTCTCCTGTGGAACCAACTACCAGTTTTAATCCGTGAGGCAGACACCCTGTCTACTTTTAAGTGTAGACTTTCCTTTTTGATAAAGCTTATAGTTAGAGTGACTCAGGTTATCCTGAGCTATCTCTATAGTTATGCTGCTATAGGCTTAGACTTCTGAAGGACATGGGGACAGCTTTTTCATCATTCTGCCTTATTCAATTCAACTTAATCATATTAATATTTAGAATCCTACTGACACAACAGATTTTATTGTCGACCACATATATGTTGCTTGAACCCTTAACCTGTCATTAAACCTTTATTATTGTCATGATCTTGGCACCATAAGCTGGGTTTTACCCCTTTATTTCTTATCTGCTTTCTTCCGCTCTACGCTCATTATCTCTCATCAGATCCACCTGTTCCTGCTGCTATTTATATCACTGGTTCCCAGCCATTGGTGCCAGATTATTTGAGCTTCTAGCGAGACTAATTCTAACGTTTCTGTATATGTTTAGTTCTGCTTGATCCTGACCTGTTTCTACCGCGGATTTCTGAGTTAGGCCGCCCCTGTTCTGCTCTGTTTTTGCCTGTTCTGTGTTTTCCAGACTGTTTTCTGGATTCCACCTGTTGCCGATCTTGGACCGATCTTCTGACCACTGCTTGGATTTGCCCTTGTTTCCTCTGTGTGTTTTGGCTGCCTGCTGGTTGCTGCTCCTCTTCTGTTCTGGACCTCTGATATGGCTCCATTTCAAGATGTGGATTTCCACTCCTATGGTCTTCACCCCTTCTCCTGGGCTAGGACTGAACTTTGCCAGCTTGGTGACTTTCATACTCATTGTCGTTCCCCGTTTGAGTTCAGAGGTCACTGACTTGAGTCTTAGTCCCGGCAGCGTTGCCCGTGAGCCCGCCTCAGCTGACGAGCAGCCGCACGCAGTTTTTAATTAACGCCTTTTAAGTTATCACTGTCTGTCTGGTCTGAATTTTTTTTTTTTTTGTAAGAGAGGAAATGGTTGATAAACAAAACTGATCATTTTTATTTGGCATAAAGTATTTAGGTCTCTACAAAAAGGTCTGGGATTCCCTGGGGGTCTCTAAATTGTGAAAAATCATGGATGTGCTTGGGATGCATTCGAGTGAGCTATGATAACCAAGTAGCATTTCACCATTTCCCTCTCTAGGACCCTAAAGGATAACTTTCATTTAGTCTCTTTCTCATGCCCCTCCACTGGCTGTGCCCCATTAAAGGGGGGGGCCACTTGTTCAACATTAAAACCGCCTCTAGTCTCAGTCAGACACTCCTGATGTAAGATTTAAAATTGCAAAGTGCTTAGTTAAAGTCTGATTATCTTACCTCTCACAGTTGTAAAGGTAGCAGCAGTAGCAGGTGTTGCTCCTAAGTTTCATCTTGCAGGCTTTGTTAAATGAACGGCACGTCACCTGCAGTGAGGTCAACAGGGTGAATAGGGTTTGAGTTTGAATAAAAAGAAATATGTAAATGCAATGTGGGTAAATCCTTCTCTCAAACCAAGAAACCTCTTGAAGGTTTTCAAGGAGAGTGGAAAATATAGGAGCATATTGACATTTTAAGGTTGAGAAACTACAACTGGAGACTTACAACTACCATTGATTATGGGTAAAATCTTGGTGTCATGTTGGACTCAGACCTGAACCTTCAGAGGCACATAAAGGCAGTTACAAAGTCAGCCTTTTATCACCTGAAGAACATTCCCAGGATTAAAGGACTAATGTCAAAGCAGGATCTAGAAAAGAATAATTCATGCATTTATCAACCTCCCAGACCACTCAGGTCCTCTAGTTCAAGCCTACTCCGTTTACCCAGAACTAGAGCCAAACATGAAGAAGCAGCATTTAGTTCCTATGCTCCACTTATGGAACAAACTCCCAGAAGACTTTAAAAGTGCTGAAAGCATGAGTTCTATTAAGTCAAAGTTAAAAACCCATTTGTTTAGAGCTGCCTTTGACTGTTAAAGTTAAACTGTTAACTAGTGTATTATTACCGTAGTTTGAGGTCGTGCTCCAACTGTTTTGTTTCACTAACATGTTTTTATCTTAATTTTTTGCTTTTATTTTTCTTTCTTTTTTTAAATTCAGGTAAAGCACTTTGAATTGTCCTTGTAATGAATTGTACTATACAGAGGTGTCAAGTTAGAAAGTACAAATACTTTGTTTCCTTACTTAAGAAGAAATCTTGGCTATCTATACTTTACTGGAGTAATTATTTTTAGACAACTTTTTACTTCTCCTTTCATTGTTTTTCTATTATCTCTTCTTTCTACTCCTTACATTTAAAAAATAGACTTGTTAGTTTTGTTTCTTTTAAGTTCACTTTCATAATGGCCTGTTAGTATCTGAGAAAATGAAATCCATCAAAATGATTAGTTTCATCCAGACAATTTATTTGTGGTTGGACTCGGTACTGCACCAAAGTAAACAGCTATTCAAGATTATGTAAAGTTAAATTTGACAGAGTTATTATTAGTTATAAAAAGGTTATCATCCAGAATTGTAGTAAAAGGTTCCTTTAATACAGTTGCGCATCTGTCCTTAACAATTTTTGATGCATTACTAAACATTTAAATAGCTTTAAAAAATTTACTTTTACTTCACTAACAATTTTAAGTTAATAATCTAACTTCTAAAAATGTGTTTTTAAACAGTAGGATTTAAACTTTTACTTGACTAATAAAGATCAATACCTCTGACACCTCTGCTATACAAATAAACTTGCCTTGCCTCAAAGTGGCAGGATTTTCTCTGTGTAGTAACGCATTTAAGCCACTAGATGTCACCGTATGCTTCAAAAATGTTCAACTCAGCAACAAAAAGGATTGGGGCTTTAAGAGTTATCTTTTTGTATATATATATATATATATATATATATATATTATAAAAGTCCATATGCATGGATAAAAAGCAATAAACCTCGGTATAGTAGTTATCGTAGGCGTATCCCGATCCACTGCTGTAATAGTCACACATGTCCTCCTGCAATGGCCTTATGTCCTGAAACAGTGAAAAGAGTTTAAGAAATTAAATTTAAGTGTGAAACACATCATGCAAAATCATAACATTTTCTCTTCTTATTATATTTAGAGAAACATTTTTTCATCACCGTGGGTCTGAGTTGCATCTCTCAGTCTGAGTGTCACTGAAGCTGCAAAGGTTTACAGCATACATCTGCTTATTTCCCTGCACTGGACTGCAAAAAGCTACCCCATTATTCTTCACTGCATTTTATGCTTCACCAAAGCTAATAAAATTCATTTTAATTTCCAAGCCCTGAATGTGCAATAGATAGGACTTTTACTGCATGAGAACCAAATGCATAAATCTGACGAGACCATACAATATAGGTGATCAATATCAGGAGCTCAGTGCAGCTTTTAGAATATCATTAGGAGCAGGAGTCTATGTTCTTCAAAGGGAAAATGGTAATGAGCTTATGTCATGTAATGTGCGTAATGCACATATAATCATTTAGTATGTGTATTTAAAACATCCTTTCCTGATACCTGTAATTTATTAAAAAAAATTGTTTGGCATCTTTTTTATTTTTTTGATACTTTAATTTGATTAAAAGCTTTAGGAGCCTCTCTACAGGGCGACCTGAGATCAGGACATCTGATATGGTCTTCTCCTGACCTGATCAGTGTGTCTGTGTGAAGCTTGAACACTAGGGGGGGTTTGTTTTACACAAAATAAAGGTTAGAATCCTTTGGATTTATGTCTTTTCAAGAAAAATCAGGGCAATACTTACAATGAACTCTGAAGCAATGATCCCATCCACAATGGCACAGAAGAAAGAAGCAATGACACCGATACTGATGAAGACGATTGCAGCTACGAGCTTAAAGAAAGCGGGAGGAAAGAGAAATAAGCAATATGAAAAACTGTTTAAAAGAAAGTACCCTGTAAGCATCTCAAACTTGTTATGTTGTGTTCTCTGTCCTGATTGCCAGAACCTATGGTTTAGTAGCATTATTTGCAAATGTAGGGTTGTACATTCATCAATTTTGCGAATGATTCTAGAAATGAAATGAACAAATAACAAAAAATGGCTATGTTTAAATCAATGTTTAACTTCTGTTTACAATTTCGAGGTTTCTTTTAGTTGAGTTTGCATTTATTTTTAGTTTAGTTATCACTCAGTGCCTGGAATCTCACTCTAACACCAACATACACAATCATAAAGGTAATCTTCACATGCCGGGTGGTGTTCTCCCTGATTGGCTGTCTGGGCTGCGGGATGATAAAGGAAATGTATGGCTGCTTCCTCTGCCAAACACATTGGAGCGTTGTGGCTGATTTACAGGCTGGCTCCAGGTGCAGCGCAGAGGGACGGCCTTTTGGTGGCCTTGAGGTCAATCTCATTCCCTCTGTCTGCCGCATACACAAATCCACAGTGTTCTCAGTTCCTGATCACTGATCAATAACCTTTGACTTTAGCTTTTTTCCTTTCGTTTTTCTAAACATGTGATCTAACTCACATATCCACCCAGGTCTTTTACACTGTAGGGTTTCATCATGTAAATTTAAACTCTCCGTCTGGAAGACACAGCTGTCAGTTCACAGATGTCTGCTCATAAAATTTACTAATCAGCATCAGCTAAAGACATTCAGATGGCCCCACAGCACCAAGGCTTCACTGCAGAAACTTTTTTCTTTTTTTAAACGTTGGCACGACTTTGTAATTTGCTAGATGTGTAACTCAAGATTCTAATTTTATTTAGATTATTGGACCCGTTTGATTGCTTTAAAGATGAACAACACAGATATTCAAACCTTAAATGAAAACATTTTATTTATTCATCTTCATAAACTTTTAACTTATCTTTGATTTATTCATCAAAGATTAGTTAAAAGTTTATGCATACATTTTTTTAATGAGTGCAAGAAAAATAACTTTTTATTTTCTGAATGCAGGGAAAAAAACAGGCATTATTAAAAAAAATCTAAATTGTTATAATGTAAATTTATCTTTAACTACACCTTTTAGTAGGTTGACGTTTGACACTTCAAAAGTTGCACTTTATGAGTTTCTGAAACAATTAGCCAGCTCTATACACCATTAGCTAGATCTATATTGGTGCAGATGGAAAGAGAAAAGGGCGGTTTGGGAATAAACATGGATTTTTCTCATTGCAAGGAATGCACGAACTGTTCAGGGAGAGACCGGGACCCTGACAGGTTCGTGTGATCGTAAATGGAGGAGGTGGGCCTTAATTGGAAAAATTTAGACAGTTTAAAGATCCATCTAATCTTCAAGCAGCGTTTAAGTTCCTTGGTTTCTTACAAAGAAATAATAGTGAAATTTTTCAAAAGCAAAATTCTCCCTTTACAAGTTAAATAAAATAATGTTAACGACTTTAAGAGTGAGATGCTGGATACAAACAATTAAAATGAGCTTCCTACATAGAGTGAGTCACACGTAGAGATAGAGTTAGATTAGAAATCAACTGGTACAGGGTTTTTTAAAGGCCACCCCCCACCTCTGATCTTTTTAACCATTAAAAAAAAGTTAATTATGTACAGCAATAAATTAAACTAAAACTCATTATACCTTTAGAGTATTTCTCTGAAGTTTAACTGTACATTTTACTGTGTAATATAGTCCAATTCTTGAAATCAACATTATTTTTCTTCCTCCATTTATGTAATAAAAATGACAATGATTCCTATTGAGCTCCAACCAAAGAGTGAGATGCTTCCGCAATAATAAATCCTGGATCACCAGTGATCTGAAGGATCTCCTAAACAAGAAAAAAAAAGCCTTAATGAAGAGAGACAGTGAATTATTGAGGAGTATGTAGAAGCAACTTAGAGTTAAGATAAGAGAAAGCAAGGAGGCATATAGGAAGAAGCCGGAAAGCATCCTGCTTCCTTTGGCCTGAAGCCTCAGCTTCAGCAGCTCCCTGCGATTCTACAGCACAGGACCACAGTTCCAGTTATGTAAAAGACCTTCTGCCTTGTTCCAGTACCAAAGTTAACTCAGCTAACATTCCTCAGTGACAATAGACCTGTTGCTCTGACATCATATATCATAAAGGCTGCAGAGACACTTTTGTTGCTTCAGCTCAGTCAAGGAACACGCAGCTATCAGGACCTCCTGCATTTTGCTTATTGCAGAGGATCATCATCTTGGATTATTTCAATGCATTTAATACGATTCAGCCTGACTTTCTTTATGAGAAACTTCAGAAGACTAAGATGGAGGTATCAACAATAGCCTGGATCAAAGATTAAAACAGCCCAGTTTGAGGCTGAAGGGTTTGCTGTGTAATCAACTAGTCAGCAGCACAGAATCGCCACAAGTGGTGGTTCTGTCTCTATTCCTTTTTACTCTGTACATCTCTGACTTTCAGTATGAGAAAGATTCCTTTCATCTGCAGAAATACTTATATGACTCTGCAGTTATTGGGTGCATCAAAGATGGGAGAGAAGCTGAGTACAGAGAGCTGGTGAACTGATTCATGGCATGGTGTGGTAACAATCATCTGATCACAAATGTGAACAAAACAAGGGAGATGATTGTAGATGTCAAAACAAACTGAAACAACTGTATGTGTTATTACTGTATAGTAAATGGGTGTAGTGGTAATGTATGCACTTTGCTAATACTAATACAAAAAAAGTTAATATCAGCAAAGGATTTTGGCTGGTTAATGTATTGGTCTGAAGAGGAGCCAGTCAGCCAAGGTGTTTTGGCTGTTTTTTTGTTTTATTTTTAACTTAAATTTTTGTCACATCACCAATGACATGACAGTTTGAGGGGATGTCAACTATCCTTAAGTCGGCATCAGTATCTACTTTCTTTCTTTAAATTTCAAAATGATTAAGAAGTTTAGATCAAACTAGTTATGATTGCCCTGGAAATCAATTTACCCCCCAAAATCTGCTTTAATCAATTTAATGTAAACCAATTTTTTTGGAAAATAATATGTAGTCATTCTGAAAAAGGTCATCTGGAGCTACACATTTTATGTGTTCGACCTTTCATCAGGCCCCACGTCTTTGCTCTCACTGACATTTGCTGACGGATATACAAACCTGTTATTTACTACTGAACAAAAGATATAAAAGTATAAAGCTCCAAATTAAATTCAGCATAATATTTGTGTCTTAGTTTGTATCACGTATAGACAATTGTGCTCCATAGTGGTTCAAATATTTTCAATCAAACTGATTCAGAAGACAATGAGCAGGAAATCTGAAAGGCATAATTTCATCAAGTCTTTGAAATGCATTTTCCTCAGAGAAGTGAATAAAGAACCAAGCTGAGGAAGCAATCTCTTTCTGGCTGGCTTTATCTGCCACTGGTCCAGACTCTCCACTTCATTAGCGGTTCTAATGACTCCACTTTTATGGGCTGCAAGTGGGAGATGAAGCCAGCAGCTGAGACAATAGAGCCTGACAACTGCATTACTTCAGATTACCCCAGCTACAGCTGCCAGCACATAAAACATCTTTGCAGATCAAACCCCCAAACCTCCAGTAGAACTGAATAATCATATTCTGTATAAGTACATTGTAGATGGTTAATCTACTCTTAAAAGTTCACTCTTTTTTATTTCAAAGTGATTTTTCAATCTGCATTATAAAAAAATGAGTATAATCCCTCCTCATTGCTTTCTTTTTTGGGGGCTTTTTTCAATGCTTGCATATTTAAGATAATCAAACTAATTCTAATATCAGCTTGATATTCATGAAAAAAATCTGTTTTAATCATTTGGAAGGATGATTTTATTTAATAAGTAATCTAAGCCTCCCGGCGATGGACTGGCGACCTGTCCAGGGTGTACCCTGCCTCTCGCCTGTAGACAGATGGAGATAGGCACCAGCACCCCTCGCGCCCCACTTGGGATTAAGCGTGTCAGAAAATGGATGGATCGAAGTAATCTAAGCCAACATGACCCCATTAGAGCATATAATGCCCCCCCCCATTCCTAATAATTGGTTGTAGCTTTGGTCAACCTGCCATCAAACAGCTGTAATTACCCTTAATCGCTCTGCTACCTGCTGTAGTTGAGAAAGTCAGCACAACTTTCTGTTAAACAAGTTTAGATTTATTCAAAACAAAAGGTCAGGAAGGATCCATTAAATGCAATCCAACAGCATCTTAGTTGGTTTAAGTCTGGACTTTAAGACGATCCCCTTAGTTTGGGAGGCTTGTTGATGGGTTTTTCTTCGCTGTGCCGTTATATAAGCTAAGCGTGCTTGAACTTGGAACCTCAAAATGATGATGATGAAGATGATGATTTGATTTTCTCTCAGTGTTTTCTGATAGAGAAAATAGTTCAATTAATTGGTCACCCAGGCCCCGAAGCATCAGAATAGCCCCAGATCATTACACTACTACCTCCATGCATTCTGATTTAATGGGTTGGCAGACGGTACAACATATGGGGGAGAAACACACTTTAGAGTCTGCGAAAGATTGTTTACAACTCATTGCTTATTAATACATCCATACATACCAGAATCATGTTGTTTTTTTAAGCAGTCCGAAATTACGAGCAGTTGATTCATCACTTACAGTACATAATCCATTTCGATGAAATCAAGATTAGTTTTCAACAGAATGGTTGACAGATGTCATTTTCTGACTAGTCTCATCCATTTTATTTTATTTTCCACCTTCAAAGCATTTGGATTAAACTGTGATCAGTAAGAAGCCTATAGCTGTTAGTAACAAGGGCAGAGATGCTCCATGCTACGCATCAATAGCAAAAGTAATCTTTAATATATATTTTCCCTGTATTCTGTATGTGTTTGCATTCACTGGAGTTGGTCTTATTTTTTTTCTTAAAGCATTTATACTTTCTTCTCATGCTAATTAACTGTGGTTGGGACACAGTTTATATGCCCAAATCTCACCATCAGCCTTTTAAACTATATAAAAATACATTCTGTGATGTGAAGCCTCAACAGAAAACAAGGGACCACATTTTAAACGCAGAAAAATAAAATCTTTGATACAATTTTAAAGGGGGAACATTAATAACAAATAGATAAAGACACAGGGAGGAATTTTATGGCCCCTGTAAAGATAACTATCAGGTTATGTAACGGAATTCGATGACCGCTGCAAGGTCTTCCTCCACTGATTGGTGGGCTATCATCCAATTGTGACCACAGCTTGGTTGGTCGGTAATAAGAAGTGATTGGGCCATGGCCTGTTGGGTAAAATACAGCCGCTTTAAAGGTTCGACTCTTTGAACTGCAAGGTGACCAAGAGGACTGCAATGTGGCAGATAATGGCAGTAACTGAAGAGGATGCTGCAGTAGGAGAGAACATGAGGTACGTGAAGCGTTTCGTCATAAAGAAATCTGACAGAGCATCAGGGCAGTGAAGCCTGTTATCAATGTGGCTCTGAAGACCAAACACAAAGATCATTTTTCACCTTCATATTCATATTACTGGAGAGGTTACGAGCTGCTAAAACTCCTATAACATTTTCCAAAATCAAAGTACAGGGAAGAGGTGCTGGGGTGAGTGGGTGGATGTCTCTGGTGCGGAGAGAGGGATTGGATATAAATCCCTTTATTGTCCCACAATGGGGAAATTCGTTCTCTGCATTTTGACCCATCCCCTTGGGGAGCGGCGGGTTGCCATTGTGTGGCGCCCGGGGAGGACTATGAGGTCAAGGGTATTGTTCAGGAACCCAGAGTGGAGGCTCCCCTCCAAGGGGATTTATGGCATGAGTATAAACTGTCCCTATGGGTCACCATTTATGCAGGTATGAATGTTTGTATGGATGCTAAAGTTGGGGTATCTAAACCTACAGATCTATAATGCATTGTCGAAATATTATTGCATTATGTAAAATAGCCTGAGATCCTTCTCGTCACAGTTGAATTTGTACACAGATTTTTCGTTTTTCTTCACATTAAACTTTAAGATCAGGAATCTGTCATGATTTTGGCGCTGATGGCTGACTTGATTGCCAGCCATCATTTCCTCCACCTGTTTAGCTCTGCCTAAACAGGTGGCAATTTAAGCTCCCTGTTTCCCAGCCATCAGTGTCATATTGATCTTTAGCCTTTGGTTAAGAGAGTTTTCTAGTGCTACTTTAGTGTTCTGATTGTCTGATTCTGATCCTTTGAGCCTGCCGGCCCCTGTCTAATTAGTTTGCATACCTGTCTTTGGACTTCTGTTGGAATATTCTGTAGTTTGAACCTGGATATGCCTCTTGGCTTTGCCCTGTGGATTATCCTGTCTGTCCTCATCAGCTCTGATCTGATCTCCTGTCAGTTCTGTAGCCTTCCATGTCTGGAACTCTCTGGCAGCGTCCGCTGCTTCCGTTAAGTCGACCGGGTGGAATCATCTGTGTTCTTTGTGCACGGACTGAACTGTCAAACCAGGTTAGTGACTTATGTGTTCATAATCATTATCCGTAAGATTATCGCAGTCACTAACCTGTGTTTCTCTCTAATGGACGTTCCTACTTCAGATGCCTTAGCCGCAGCAGATCCGCCTTTGTTTCGATAAACTCTTTTTACAGTAAGTGTTCCACTTTCTGTCTTGCCTGAATTCTGGGTCCTACTTTCTGAGTCATTACAGAATCTGGGTAATTGTAAAAGGTAAGAAATGAATTTTGGAGAAGGGGTTGGACTGGTCTCGTTTTACTTCCTCCTATCTTTTCATGATAACAAGGTACATTTGTTATGTTCATTATGTTTTTGCAGACATATGTAAGTACAGCGTTTAATTTTTGCAATTTTTTAGGATATAAAAGGTTCCTAAAAGGGTATGATGTATTTCGAATGATTTAACAAAATGAAATTAGAGTTTTTAAATGAACAGCAGAGTATATACAAGAAATGGAGACTGTAAAGCTAAACATTTGAGACAGTTCCTGTAAAACCGACCCAAGTCCAGGGAGTTTGTTCCTGTCCAAGATCTGAATCCAACTCCATGCCTTTAAAACACCAAAATATTGATTCCTCTTAAAATTATTACTTAAAAAACTTTCATGTTCAACAAGCTAATGTAAAACTAACATTCTCACGATTTACTAAATTGCATTTTTCCTTAATATGTACACATCTATCTAGTCAATTTATCAAACTTTATCTTTAGTGATAAATAAAATAATCAGGAAGAAAAAGGTAAACAGACAATTTATTGATAATTTTAAATAAAGATATATATTGGAATGGTCATTTGTCAAAAACCCCAGTTGAAATGAAAAAATATCATGACATGAAATTTATTTTTTGGAATTACTTTATTTTTACTCTGACCAATAACATTAAAACACTGTGGAAACAAACTATAACTTTCTATGTAAAAAAATAAACCTTGTGAGGTACATGAATGAAGATAATTATTATCATCCTAACAAAAGGGATCTTGTACTATGTTCCTCAGCTATTTTGACATTTGAGGGAGATGAATAAAAGCATTAGAACCTTTACCTTATAGCATTAAAGTGCGACCAGGAAGAAATGTCCATAACTAATGTAGAAGAATACATATCAACATGCTAGTTATTTTAAAGTTTAGCAAGTTTTTTTAATGAATGACACAGATTATTCCTAACAGCAGCCAATAATTTTACTAAAGTATGATAAGTGATACTTAATAATAATGATGATTATAATAATAATCATAATAAAAATGTGACTAGTTACTACCAATCTATTGTTTTTTATTTGGTTTTAATTTTTTCTATTAATTAATATTATTATATTTGTTTTATTTCTTTAAACTTCTATGTTGTTTTTATACAATTTTATCGTTAACTGATATGTACAGCACTTTATGGCAGCTGCTTTTGTTTTAAAGGGCATTATAAATAAAGTTGAATTGAGTTGAGTTGATTCTTTTACATATGTACTTCATTGCATTTTTCCAAGGGAGGAAGGAAATATGTATTTTGGCCCTTATAAAGTCATTACTGCTCTCCTTGTTTACATTTCAAAACATATCAACGCCAATGGCTGCTTTATGAGGTCAGAGAACGAAAAGAGTCCAATTCAGGAAGCGAGACCGGCCTTAGGGGCTCTCAGGTATCCGAAACATTGTGCTGCGGATAGTTGTTCCTTTTTTGCTGTGCGAACCGGCTCTCATGTTACAGCGATGCCATCAGATCTAAGAGAGAAGAATTAGACACCTGTGTGGGAGCGAACATCGTGCCTCAGAAGAGATACTGTAGACCAGTGTTAGCGTGGCAGCAATCACACTATTAAAGTTTAAAGCACAGAAGTGGAGGAGTGATGCCAGAAAGGCGGCCAAGATGCTGCAGGTTGTCTTCTTTGTTCACACATCGTAACAACAAACAGACAACATTAAACCTGAAAGAGTCAGGAGTTATTTCGCTGATTGAATATATAATTTAACTTTATCTTTGATAGCAATGCATCAGACAGAAGCTTCATTTCCCACTGTGTGAAAACGGCAACCAGACGAGTGTATATAAAGACGGTATTAGACACGGTACACTGTCTCACAAAGTAAGCTAACGTGATCTGAGAAGGGCACACAATACCACCGGCACTTCATGAAAAATTCACGACATCCAAACTCATGTATCACAGCCATGTTCAAAGGAACATCGAACACCCTATTATCATGCCAGGAGATTCTCTAATGAAACTTTTAATTAGCAGTTCAACTTCTCCAGACTGGGATTCATTTATAAGAAAATGACTTAAATGGGTTAAATGAATATTGGGATTAAAATAATTAATGTTGATCAGGTTTTTGTAGTCTTTTATGAAGTATATTCAAAATATGTACACAGAAATTGTGCAATATGGCTTTAGTTTACCTTTTTTTTTATCTCTGCAAAACACAAGGAAGCATTTTAGTAATAGCAGTCTTAAAGTGAGAGTGTAAAAATACCACATGAAGCAATATTAACCTTATTTACAGAATGTTTTTACGAAAGACATTCCTCATTCTTAGTTTAGAGGCGATAATGAGTAATTGGGTAGGATAGGTGTATTTCAGAGTGAGGGTTACTTGGAAAAATGGACAAATTGATAAATGTAAAGCCATCAAAACACATTTAAGGTTTCTCTAACATTTTTCTTGTACCACAATATGTCCCAAACAATAAGGAAAATGACTGAAAATAAAATAAAATACTGCCTATCAGGTATTCGGTTATTGATCTGTTTTGAAGACGTAGCAAATTAATATTTTAGAGTTAATTAAATTGATTTATATGATGATAGCTCTTTTTTTTCTGTAAAAGGCAGACATTCAAAGGAAATTTAAATACTTTTCTCAAAAGGAAAAAAAATGCAATGACTGCTTTGAAGCCTAAAATAATCTTCACAGAGTTTATGAAACCAATTTTTTTTTTTTATTCAATTAAGATGCAAAAGCTTTGATCAAAAGAGCTAGCTTGAGCTAATTTGATTTAATAATTTAATATGTGGATTACAATTATTTGGACAAATTAAACATCAATAAAAAGAGTTTCTACATCACTGTAGGCCCCTTTAGACACACTTGGTATCATGCTGAGTTTCAAGTGTTGTTAATGTGATACTGATCATTGAATGTCACATAACACCTTCTGTTTGCTTTCGGTCATGTAGCTGCATTGTGACTGGACCATTGTCACTAACTGGCTTATACTGGCTTTAGACTGATTCTGGGCCAGCTATGCTTTGTGTTCTTTTCTTTTCTGTAGAGTCGTTTGCTGACTTTGCTTTTAAGAAGTTGTAAACAAGATTTTTTTTTTTTTGTTATCTTATTTTACATAGAGGCAGCAAATAGTTCTGTAAAAACACATGTAGAAAAATGTGTAATGGTCCGATTAATTGTTTGACATCTTGGTCATGTATAAATCAAAACAGACATATATATAGATAAAATAACATTTTGGTTAAAAACAATGCTAAATATCACCAGAACATACAATAAACAATGAAGCATGGTAGTGGCAGCATCATGCTTTGAATTAGTTTTTCTTCAGCTATTATTTCCTATGTGAAGCTGGCCGGAGTTTTGTTACCAGTTTATCTTAATACAAAACCTCAAAGCTTTGGCTGGAAAAATATTATGACACGATCAACAAAGAATGGTCTCATCAGAAGAAAATCAAGTTCAGGAGGGAGTGGGCCCAATTTAAAGAAGGCTGTGTTTGTTGACGGTGAGCATTTTAGCGTGAACAGGATATATACGTATATTTTTTTTTATTATCTCATTTTACAAAGAGGCAGTCTGGTGTTATGTCTGTTCTGGTCTAAAGTAAAGGTTCTCTGCTAGCAGCTGGCCAATACTAATGCAATTGTTTCTCTTGTCACTGAAGTCTGGAGAGAAATTTGGCCGACCACAAATCCACTCACGTACGCTGACCTGAGCACAAGGACCATGAACTCATTACTCTGCCATCCTGTGATTTGATTTGCCTCTTTCTCACAACAGAGCATATTTCCCGCAAAACAGTTTAGCAAATTTTCAACATACGTAACTGTAATGTAATCCTATAATTTATGTTATATATGTCCTGTTTTCCGGGAACATGGTCTTGTTTTTAGATGATAAATCTTTCAAATTCACAGTAACTCACCTTGGTGCAAAACAAGGAAAGGGTGCCATGCAATGATATTATAACAGTAATGTTTTCAGCATTACAAAACATGATTTTGATTGACTACATACTTGAATCACAACACATTGCTGTTTTCTGTTTCATTTGCATGGAAGAGAGTACTGTAACCTCCTAACATTTTGCTTGAGAAACTTAATCAGAAATTAAATCTATCATAATAGTTTGTGTGGTTGATTGAGATAAAGAATATCTGCTGCACTGTGAAAAATCACTTTCCCATTGGAAGATTTCTCTGTCTTTGCTTTTACGTCGCATCTAATGTATCACCTCAATTATTACTGAAATGCAGTGTTTAAAAAGTTATTTAATTTTATCAAATTAAAAATATGTCCAGACCAACTTTGCTGTGTGTAAAGCAGTTTTTTTTTTATCTGTTTTCCCTGCTAATAATCAGCTACTTCCTTAACAGTGCAATAAAAAATCACACTGCAAAAAATCTAAATGTAGAAAAGTCTTTTTCTACAGTCTTTTTTTTTTTTTTATAAAATAAGTGCATTTGTTCTTGAATTGAGGTGGTAAAAGAAATAGAGTGAACAAGACAATTTACACTTAAAATAAGACAACACAATTGCGTTGTCTTATTTTAAGTGCATGTTATGTAATTATCTTATTTCAAGAGTAAAATTACTCATTCCATTGGCAATCTCATTTACCTACTCAAATTAAGGGTGAATACCTTAATTTAAAACATTTTAACTTATTTCTAGATCGTTTTTGCAGTGCACTTTAAAAGAATCTGTCTGACAACATGAAGTAGAAGGAGATGTTCTAAAGAAGCAAAATATAAATTTACCCTCTGGGTATGTAGCAACACAGTGATACAAAACTAACCGACTCCTATTTCTGAGTGGTTTAGAAAGAATAAAATGCTGAACCTCTGCTGTATGCGAGGGTATTATAAGCGGTTAAAGTGATTAAAATATTTTCAAATTGAATCACATTTTGTTTCCCATTGATCCTGCTTCATGAAGAAAAATGAGGGAGGAAAAAAAGCACAAAAAAAGAAAAAATCTGTAAATAGTCTTCAAAAGCATTGTAAGGTAACGTAGAATAACAGATGTTTCCAATGTAAAAATACCAATTGGAGAATCAAATGAAACTGTGAATAGACGGTTCCACTGTAGTAATAAAGCACTCGACATCGGAAAAAGATATGCACGTAAATTCTAAATCGCAGAGTATACGGTTAATGTTAAAAACAAAATACAACTAAGTCAATGTATTTTAGCTTATTTCAAAGTTAGACAATTTGCCAATGGAGTAAAATGATTTTATTTAAAAATACAATAAAAAAGAAAAGAAGAAACCCACACCTTTAACTTAATTCAAGTGTATATTGTCTAAATATCTTAATCTTCAGTGTAATCTGATGTTACTTTGTAGATATCTGTACATACTTATGCTAATGTCTCTGTCTGTACTGGATGACCTGCCAATCTAAGTATGTAGCCAGAATTTTTTTAATTTTCTGTTTGTTTTAGAATTTTTTTTATAATTGTTGTTGGCATTATACACTTTGCCCAGGGACAACAGTTGAACACCAGCTTCACAGCTAATACTGACACATTTACAGAAAGGTTAATTAATGTATACTGTCCCTGACAAATAAATGAATAGATAAAAATAAATAATAAAAAATTTATTTCAAGCTATAGTTGTGATATGAAGTATTGAGTTTAGGTTCAAAATGCATTTTTTTATTCAGAATCTAAAAGTTTAGCCTTAGATTGATTAAACTAGTACATTTTTTACAGTGTTTCCTCAAACGAACATTCAAATGTAAAAAACTCACCATGGGTCTGCGATTTTCCACCAGGTGAATGCCAACAATACCCAGAAATGCTCCAAAACTGAGCTAGAAGCAGAACAACAATAATTGTATTTACAATAAAAACTCCCAGTTGAAATCTTATTTCTAAGGATTGTGAAGGTACACATCACTCACTGTGATGCCAGGGTAATATCCAGACACAGCCACGTTGTCTGTGCGAGTAGCCGAGATGAGACCGATGGTCAGGACCACCAAAGCTAAAGCCAGCAGGGACACGGTCACCCACAGAGCTGTCTTCCCCCTGCGGATATATAGACCTGATAGGGAGGAAGAAACAAGAAAATAACTGCTGATATTTCTCCAGAACTGCAACATGTGGATTCTGACATTATGTATATAGTGACAATATTTTGCACAAATCATAGAAAATACATAATGTATTTCAGCTATTGATAAAGGATGAAAATGAATGCATTATACAAGTAAAACAGCCACTGTAGAAGTTTTAACATCTCTGCAATTAATATACCTGCTATTCTCTAACTGTAGAACCTGTTATGTGTTTTTTTTTTGTGCTTCATACAAGTTTGACTGTTTTCATTTTTAATGCTGTCTGTATGTTGACTGTAAATTAAGTATTGAGCCATTTGTTTCCTTAGAAATTAGCCAAATAATTACGGATATTGAGTGCATGCAGACCAGAAGAATGTCTCTTTATAGTAGAAAGTCACTATATAAAGAGGGGCTCCTCCCAGGTATTTTTATTTTTTTATGATTATGGGAATGAATCAGTTGAGCCTGAAAATTCACAGAGGAAAGTAAATTTTATTTATTTTTCTTATGCAAAAAGCAGCACTGTCCTAAAGTAGCACATGCTTGGCATGGTGAAAATGAAGGAACACATAAAGGATGCTTATCTTTCTAAGTGAAGAGGACTTTACCTGCAGCATCCAGAGTTTCTGTGGCTGTTTGTTGACTTGTCTGCTGTGGTTCAGGCTGCTGCATGTTGCCTCAGTCAGGATTAATAAGATCTGAAATAAAACCAAAAACCAGGGGGGCTCCTCTTGTCCAGGTAGCTGACACTATTAAGCTTCAATCGGATGTCTTCATCTTTCACAGAGTAACATGAAGGGTTTCTTATGTTTACAATCCACAGGTCTGGATGCTGATCAGAGGAGGATCCTTACAGCTGACTCTGGCTGAGGTCTGCAGGGTTCAACTTCACTTGTAGCCTGAGAGGAAGGGAGTCACAGAGTGAGGAGATGAACCAATCAGCTCCATGTGTTCCCAGTGGTGAATTATTCAAATATTTATATTACATAAGTTTTACACAACTTCAAATTGATTGGTGTTAAAAATATTCATTTTTCGTTGGAAAAAATATACATTATATGGAAGCATGTAATTAAGGCTTTGTAAGTTTTTATTTTTATACATTGGGAATGAAGCAATTAAATATGAGTGCAGCACCCTCTACTGGAAGGTTTTTACTACAAATTGAATTTGATCAGTTACATGCAGTATTGTGTCATTGCTGAAGCTGTAATGGCAGATTTTTCTGCTCCCCAGACGTACAATCATCTTTCTTCATTTTGTCCTGCATGCTGTGTGTCAGTTTAGTTTATTATAGAGACTAACAAAATCATTCACATATGTGGACAACAAATTTGGTGTTAGACCAGTTTTTTATTTGATTCTACAAGGGCAAAGCGTCAACTTGCAAGGTCATTATAACGCCCCTCAGTGGTGTCAGAAGAGACAACAGATCCTAAAGTCCAGATGGAAAATCCTGGTGCAAACTTCTCTCAGGCAAAACATTGAAACCCATGAGTTTTCCTGTTCAGTTATCTATAAAATAGTTTAATGTTTGTTATAGTGCTTAACAAGACATAAACGTATGTCTATATTTCTATATCCCATTTAAAAACAGGTACATCTGCCCAAAATGCTGTACAACAAACATTATAAAGTCCAACAAATTAGTCCAACGATACAAAACGATTATTATTTACAGCCCTACTATCAACAAAAACTCTTAAAGATTGTTTTTCATACTAGAGTGATCACTAAAACTGGTTTGTTTTCTGGACTGAAATTGTCTAGAACTCAGCCTTAAACAAAATTCCATTCAAATCAGCCTGGCTGTGTCAACAATCCCTGCCAATGAAACCAAACGCAGTACACGTGAAATTCTTTGTGGTCTTGAGTTGAACTATACATTAATCAAGGTGCAGATGCGTTCTGTAAAAAGCCTGAAACGAGAAAAATCAGATTGCTACAGTAGCACAAAAGCCACCAGCTGGTAAAAAAATGTAAAAAAGCAGAAGAAAAAGCGCTTAAGCATAATTTACCAACTAGAATGCTGTTGAATATTCTTAGTCATCCAGGTGATAGTCATTCCAAAAAAGTTAACAATCCACTGGACTTAGTTTCCAAGTTTGAAGATGTTCCTATACTCTGCAAATTTCCTAAGCAATTTCCCTATTGGAAACTCAGAAACTCACTGAACTTACTGAACTTAGTGGACTTTTTTTTTTTTTTTTTTTTTTTACTTTTTTGGAAGTACGATCTACAATAGAAGTATTTGTAGAAAATCCAATATTGAGGATTACTGCTGGACTGAAGCATCAGACGGTTTTGAATTTCACATGGTAGGGGCCATAAATGAACAATGACAATTAATTTTCAGAAATCAACCCATAGTTCTCAGTAGGTCAAAGTTGTTATTTTTAGTTTATTTTACCTTTAGCTTGTTCCATCCTAATTTAAATCTATTTTTATATACATTTATATCCTTTTCCTTCAAAATCATGATTCTTTGTTTTTATAATCATCAGGTTCCAATTGGGCCAAATAGTAGAGAAATCAAATCAACTAAATCAAACGCATTCCATGCAAGAGTTCATGTTCTACATGATAGTTCAGTGTATCACATAGATCAAAAGTTACCGTCCACTCTTTTTTGTTTTAAAACTTTAAACGAAACTCATCCTTTGCTTTAGTGGCACAAGTCTTATTGAAAAAAAAAAAACAATCAGAAAAACTCACCTCTTTTTTATTCAGAGGAGAAATAATCTCTTTTTTTATGTTGTTTTTCTTGTTTGTTTTAATCCCTGCTGTCACAATTTCTCACCCAAACAATTACTGTAAAATAAAAGCAAGTTTTGTTTAATACATTCATTTCTTAAGGCCACCAGAAAGTCTACAAACATACAATTGTAAGCTGTGACTTGTTTCGCTGTGGTGTGAAATAATATAACATAGATCCACTGCTGTTACAGCCTCTCCAAAATAAGAAAAAGAGAACACTTTATTTAAAAGGGAAGGGGGATATTAATCTTTAAAAATAATAAATGGCTTGGACAAACAAACTACACACCAAAGGTTGTCCTTTTTCTAATGACTCAGAACAGAGGGATCCAGTATTCAGACTAGACAGACAGTGGGATAACTTCAAAAGCCTTTATTTTAAAATGGAACATTTGCAGATTTGTAGTAGCAGTGGATAAGGCGTCTGAGGCAGGTAACTCTGGAGAGGGAAAACACAGGTAAATGACCACAAAAGGATAATCTGAACGTGTGAGCCCTAACCTGGTTTAGAGTACCATCCGTGCCCAGAGAAGGAGGTAGATACCAACCACTCAGCTGACAAAACGTAGTAGTTGCCGCACAAAGAGTTCCAAACCCTGAAGCCTTAAAGAACACAGAACTGACAGATCAGATCCAAGAAGACGAAGGAAAGCAGGATAATCCAGAGGACGAAGTCCAAAGGCAGATCCAGGTTCAGTTCACAATAGAATCCAACAGAATCCGAAGACAGGTCAGGCAAACAGATCAGGACAGGGGCAGGCAGGCTCAAAGGTCCAAATAAAGAAACGGGTCAGGATCAGGCAATCAGAACACTATAAAAGTAAAGCTAAAAAACTCACACCAAGGGCTTGAGAATAATCTGGCACTGACGACTGGGAGCAAGTACTTAAAATAGAAGCTGGAACAGGTGTATACAATGAGTAGTGATGAGAAAACCAGGCAGAATTGGACAGGTGACTGAAATGAGCAATCAGGCCAGTAATAAGTGCCAATATTATAACACTTTTGTGCTGTCAGAGAAAAATAATAAAACAATCCTAACTTGTGAAGTTGCCAAGTCTCCAAATGGTGGAAAATCCAAAAGTATATTGTAATTACAAAAATCAGAGTATTAAACATGAAACATTTGCATGATAGAAATAAAAAAGGTTGACTCGTTAATAAGGTCCTGAAACTAAAACAGTGATGAAAGGAAAGAGTTTGTATAAAAAATCGCCTTGATGAATTATTACTATGAAAATCAGATCCGGTTTAAATCCAAAGTGATGAATTTATTTGAATTTAGAGACAGCAGTAAAAAACATTAAACATATGAAACTATTATTACACATGGAGGAAGCATATTAAGACAGATGATGGAAACTAATAACAGAAAAAAGGAGTAGTACATGCAGTCTCTATTAATGCTTAAAGAAACAGCTTAGCTCAGCAGACAAAAAACTAAAGTAGGAAATATAAATGCTCTGTTTTTCATTTCTGTCGTGGAGAAATAAAAAAATAAAATAAATTCACATTTTTCATTCCTAGCTGATTGTTGTGACAGTGTCGCAAAGAAACAAGTTTATTTTGCAGGAACAAGTTTAAATAAAGTTTCTATAGTAGGATGATGACATATTAAATACCTGAACTGTTGAGAAATTCCTACATCAAAAGATTATTAAAGGTACAATAATCCTATAAACATTCTTACATCAACAGCTTAAAATAAAACCGAATATTGCATAAAGTGCTCGTCATGACAATTTACATTATTTATAAAGGGTATCTTTGCGGCTATCTTGAGCATTCAGGACACCGTGCAGGTGGAGGACTTGGGCGGCTGCTCCAGGATGGACTCCCGCCGCAGGTCGTTGGGCAGGGTACCACCGGGGCCCCACGCGTTGAGCTCTCCATAGATCCCTGTCTCTATCATCTCCTCCTGCCAGGGGATGGGGATGTTCCCCGTGGCAAACTCATCGAAGAACTCATTGTCTACGTCTTCCAGAGCCACGCCTTTTACCGTGGAGAAGGCGCCCACGTTATCCAGGTCCTTGGCATACACCGTCTTGGAGTCTGGTACAAAAGGGGGAGTCAGGATTCCTGAGGGGGACAGAAGTTTGAAGATTAAAGACAGGGATATTTTTCGTAGATGGCCTTTAAGAAAAAACAACAACAAGGATCATTGTAGCTGTTTGCCTGCAGCCCAGAACCACAGTGTGGCCTCCAATAAAATCAGTAAGATTGCATTTCTTTTGACTTCTTTATTGTTGTCTTACAGTTTTCCTTTAAGAAAGGTCGAGGGAGCAAAAATAATAATAATAATAAAAATACTGAGACCTAAAGCTGGTGTCTTAACATTCATTTCTGTCACAATCTGTACGCCTCCACAACTCTGAGGCTTGCAGAGAAGATTGTGGCTGATTCCTCGCACCCCAGCTACAACTAATTTCAGAAACGTCCCTCTGGCAGGAGGTTGCATTTCATCAGGACCAAAACCTCACTCAACTAGAACAGTTTCTTCTCACCCGCTACCAGCCTTATCAACAAGGCCTAGAGACCCCTGTGATGCTGACACACCTAGAAGCTACACCAACGGCATCTCCAGACCTCCTGAGTTACATTAACGCACAGTCTACTGTGTATATAGTTTATAGCTATATACTATATATTGTATATAGTATATTTTATGTTTTATATTATATATAGCTATAGATTCTGTACTCTGTAAATATATCTAATTTGAGTGTACCATCAACACCAAGTCAAATTCTTTGTAAGTGCAAACCTACTAGGCAATATCTGATCTGATTCTAACCCTGATTCTGAAACTGACCTGCGTTCAGTTTCCTCCAGTTGATGTCCTGGAAGAAGGGATGAGCCCTCAGCTCATCACATGACCCGTCCTTGAAACCAAGCCTCTTGTCAACCTCTTTGCACAGCAGCCCCTCACAGAGGGAGCGGGCGTTCTCGCTGAACTTCTCTGGATAGGTTACAGGATCGTCCAGAATCCGTTTCTTCACCACCTTGTTCTCCACCTGATGAGACAAATCAAACCTGCGTTTAACTTTTAATCAAACTCTGGAATTTGAAAGAAAGCCAAGATGTCCCTTATATATAAATAAACAGACAACTCCTGTATTCTAGCTACCTTTTCTCCACGACTCCTGAAGGGCCCCTTGGCTGCTATGAACTCATAGAGGGTGACCCCTAGTGTAAAATAATCCACAGAGTAGTCATACTCTTCTCCTTTCAGAAGTTCAGGAGCCATGAAACCTTCACAGAAGAGGAGAGGCACATTGTTTAGGCTGCAGCAGAAACTGCATTTAATTTTATTTTATGGATATAATAAATACAGTCATAATAAATTGACATTTGGATTAGAAGCACTTAAAATGTTGCTTCAGCCAGTAACTACTTAGTTATGTACGACATTTGTTTTTAAAAATAATACATTAAATGTTAAAATGTTAAACAAAATTCTTTTCCTCACTACATTTTTCTAAACTTTAAGGCCCTCCAATGGTCAGAAATAAAAGAGAAACAGACACAAAGGGAGGTTTTTTGTGGATTAAAAATAATGTCATTAGGTAGAGAAAGAAAAGCCTGAAGGATAATCCAAATGTTTCAGGACCTTTTTTCTTCCTTTGTGAAGACTTTGAAATTATGTCAAACCATTCTGATTCCAAAGCTAAAAAGAAATTCAGTTTTTCTTTTTTTCATATAGTAGCTTTTTCAAGAAATTTGTAAAAAAATAAAGAAAACAAAGATTTTATAAATTTTTTAATGTGAACTATCTGTATTATTTGCATATATTATTGTTCTATAGCAATGACAGCAGTGGGTGGAGTTAATTTTAGGCCTTCTAGAGTCACTTTTAAAGTCAATGTAACGTAATAAATATACAAAACCTGATAAAAATGCTAAATTCTTAATGTAAAAGATTAATTTTACCAGAGAGAAAGTTTCTTACTGTGCTAATTTTACAAATTAAGTAAAATATGAAGTTTTGTTTGAATTAGTAAAATATTTTCTCCATACCTGGAGTTCCAGCGTAGCCTTTGATTTTGAACTGATCATCAGCCAGCTCCACAGCCAGACCAAGATCAGAGATTCGCACATTACCTAAAAAGAAATATCAGAGCAATTGTTTGAGATGAAAAGTAGTCAAACATTCATTTAAACACTGCATAGATAAACGTTTAAGGAGTCCGTTTTAAGAAGTTTGATATTCAAATAAACCCTGGTTATCCCATTTATATAAGGGGAGGTTAACGTTTATTGTTTTCTGGAGAAAAACCTACAAAATTTAAAGAAAACGCCTCAGAAGGAGCCAAAGTCAGTTGCTTCGTTTTTTTTTCACTTTGTTTTTAACAAACTGAAATTTTCCCATAAACTGGTGACCCTGACTTGAGATATTGACCCCAGAAATGGAGAAAAGAGCCTCAGACGTCCGTGGTGCCTGAGAGAAACGTAGAATCTATCTCCATTTCTCCCTTTATGTCGGGACTGACACAAATAACTAGCCGCAGGATATCCATAATGAGAACCATCGAGTCCTTTGGTTAAAGGTATAGTGGAGGATTTTCGCGAATTTCTAAAAAGACCAACCATCTCCACTTTAAAAAAAACGCACAACCTTGTACCTGCTCCTAGAGGGCATGAACGTGTGCAAGAGGAGCCCATTTCTCCTCGTGCACGCTGTTTAAAAGTTGCTGTTTGCATCACTCATACAAGTTTACTTTCCAAAAGAAGATTTGCAATTTTTCCATTATGTCAGACTCACCACCAGTAAGTGAAAATGGGGACGAGCACGTAGGGCGGCCTTACGTAAACATTTCAGCAGAATGATTGACAGTTAGTAGGACCACTTATTTTGATGATCCACCCGCAAAAAGAACATCCTCCACTATACCTTTAATGCAGTGTCAGCTGAGAGAAGTCCCCCATGTGTTCCTCCAGACATGGAGAAAACCAACGGAGATCAAACCCACTTCAAAGTTAGAAACCTTAAGCACATAATCTATTCAACTCTATTTAAGAGGACCTTTTTCAAAATGTCTGTTACCCCTTTCGTCGTTGATCAGCGGTGTCAAAGGTACACACATTTCTTACTTAAGTAGAAGTATAGATATGCAGTTTAAAAACACTCTGGTAAAAGTTAAAGTATCAACTTGACCTCTTTATTCAAGTAAAAGTGAAAAAGTATGTGCCCCAAAAACTACTTAAAGTATAAAAGTATAAATTAACCTTTAAAAAAAACAGCCAGATGCCGCTATATGAATTGAAAGCTAAATTTTTCGACTATTTGAAAAAATTCTTTGAGATAGGGCCAAGGATGAGGGAGGTCTTGTTGGTCTCCATTTCCATCTCCCGATACGCTCTCCCCTGTGTCCGACCTTTCAGACTTTTCAACATCTTTTTCAGAATCGACATTGTAGCATGGAATAGACAATTCACGTTTGAAGAACACCTGCTTGCTTCTGCTAATTTCCTTTGGCATCAGCATAAATTTGACGAAAAGCTAACCAATGAGTGTTTGCGTTATATGACTCATCCAATTACACTAGTTTTCACTAGATGTGGATGGCGCCAATGATCTGCACTGGATGGTGCTCATGATGTGAAATAAATATTTATAAACATTAAACCGAAGCCGAGAGTAACGAGTAACGTTTGTTTATAAAATGTAAGGAAAAGAAAGTACAGATACTTGTGTGAAAATGTAATGAGTAGAAGTCAGAAGTAGGAAGAAAAATAAGTAATGGAGTAAAATATAGATACCTAAAAAGTGTACTTAAGTACAGTAACAAAGTATTTGTAATTCATAATTTCCCTATTTTTAGTCTAAAGGGCTGAAAGAAAGGAAAGGAGTAAAAGAGGGGAGAATTGCATGTTGCTATATTTATGAATGAGTGATATGATGTAGATCTGTTATCTGAGTAATATTTGAATATATCTGGTGTGTTTGATGGGACGGACACGTAATGACAGACTTTGTCCTTTTACAATAAGATGCATAGGGTTAATTGATATTATATTTGTAAGCATCTTTTTGTGAACAGGATCTAGACTGAGTCTCTGAGAACTAGACCTTACTAATTGAGAGTTTACTCTGTTGACCTTTGATCTATTGACTTTTCAAATTTAGCTCTAAATAACTATTTATTATACATTTGTAATGCTTGTTCTTGAACAACTGTGCATTGTCATAATAGTTCTGGCTTTTAAAGAAAGTTAATAAAATGAGAGTGTTATAATCAAACATAATAAACTAAATTAAATTGTTTAGAGTTTCTTTCTGACCCTCATTGTCCAGCAGTACATTCTCTGGCTTCAGGTCTCTATAGATGATCCTCTTCTGGTGGAGGTGCTCCATGCCCTGGATAATCTGTGCAGCATAGTAACAGGCACGTGGCTCATCAAAGCCTGGGTTGTTCTCATCCACATTGTAGATGTGATACCTGGAGAAAAAGTAAATAAAAAAACTTATGGATAAGAGACAGAAGGACAATGCAACATACAATTTGAACTTCAGAGGCAAAACTAACAATAATGAAAAGATTGAAAGTGTGACAAAAAAGATCTGACCTTAGATCTCCCCCGTTCATGATGGTCATAACCAGACATAACTCGACTTTGGTCTGGAAGGCATAAGCTAGAGAGACAATGAATCTGCTGTGAACTCGAGCCAGGATCCTTTTCTCCACCATGGCCCCCTATAGGCAGAGAAGATAACAGCCATAAGTAAACAATGGTAATTATCTGGATTCATGGTGGAGATGTATCACCCTGGTTTTTAATTAATCATCAGCCCAGCTTTAAGTGTGTTATACGTATTTTGCTATTTATTTATTTGTGCTTCACCTATAGTGAGGAAGATCCCAATCTGACCCAAGCTGGTCTTCCAAAGAAGAATGTGATTTGGTGATTCCTCACTATTCACTACGGCAGAAATCATTTACATATAAAGCCCGTTTCACTGTTTAAAACCATTAAACGACAGTTCACTTTTCTTAATCAGAGTGTTCTGTTCAACCCACAGACTATGTCCACTGTATTAAAAGAAAATGCTAATAAAAAACATGGTAAAAGTTTGATTTCTGTTTTGTTTGGAGCACAGCTTTTAACATATTCTCAGTGTAGTAAAGACAGTTCAATTAAACCTACACTGAAAAACTCTATCCTTTTATAATTGTATTTTTATTAGAAACAGTATGCATGAAATTTAAATTTCAGCTCATAAACAGCCTTCCTAAATTTTTGCCGGATCAACTGTGAAACAATGGTCATTCTCCTTTGTATGATAACATCTTGTACATGCAGCACATCTTTGAAATCTTATGTAAATTCCAAAAATTTCTAAGTTCTCTGGAATCTAATGTTTGTACACTTTTTAGAAAAAAAATAGTAGTAACATAGAAGTAACATCATTGTTTAAAAATGTAAAGATCTGATATTTTGATGTGTGGATGTGAAATCTTAAATAAAGTGTATTTACCCTTAATTTGAGTAGGTAAATGAGATTTGCCAATGGAACGAGTATTTTCACTCTTAAAATAAGATAATTAGATAAAATGCTTGTGAAATTAGACAATCCAACTTTTAATTCAATTTAATTGAATTCAATTTTGGTCAATTCAATTTGGGCAATTTTAAAATCCTTTCATTTCTCTCATCTTTATTTACCTTGAATTATGCTCACTTGGCATGAGCATTTTAACCAGCATGTTTTCAACACTATCATACTCATTGTAAAAACAAACTTTTTATCAAACCGTTAGAAGAAAGCAAAAGAAATCCAGCCTCTCACAGACAAAGGGGTGTGTGTGTTTGTGTGTGTGTGTGTGTGTGTGTGTGTGTGTGTAGTGTGAGGCCTGGTCATCTCCATATGCATGTCGTTATTGTCAAGGTGTAGAGGTGGCCGACGTCTTGTTTTTTTTACGTTTAAAGTAGAAAAGCCAGACTCACACAAAACACATTGCAAAAGGGAAAAGGTTTTTCAGAAACCTGGAAGCCAAGGTTGCATTTTCATTCTAATGTAATACTATTAGATTAAATGTTTGATAATCCAGAGGGAAAATACAATGTTTTTGTAACTCATAGGGATCTTTTTCATTGAGTTGTTGTACATCTTAGTGCAGTATCAGTGCAGAGGAAGGACCTTTGTTTTTGTTAAATAGTCATCTGAAAAGGATCCTTAGGGTTGCTCATAATATCATAGTAACGATTAAAACATATTTTATAATAATTTAAACCAACACATTTTTTATAATATATTTTTTCTCATTTTATCTCTCAATTTTCTGTGGTCCCATGATTACCCCCTCCCATCCACCACCCCCAACTCCCCCACCCACACACACACACTTTGATCCACCTTTAATACTCAAAGCTGTGATGTTTTTTAAGAGAAAGCAAACATAAACTTCTTTGTGTTCAGTTTGATCTGCTTGTTTTACATTAACAAAAGAGGGAAGACTCGGTATAAATGTTCGAGCTCGGCCTGTTTTTCAGTGTAGTCCTGTTTCTCTGACTGTTAACACTCTTACCTCATAACCTTTCCTCTTCTTTAGTCTCTTCTTGTTGAGCTTTTTGCATGCATACAGTTTCCCTGTGCCTTTCATCTGACAGGCAGAAACCTCCCCGAAACCACCTTTACCCAAAACACGAAAATCCAGAAACCAGTCGTCTCCTATTGGCTGCATCTCTAGCCACTTCCACTGCAGGAACCTCTTCAGATACATACTCTCCAGAAAAAAAGTGTAGGGCACTTCTTTCAGGAAGTCCATCACACTGTCCATGGTCTCATTGAAAAGATCATCACCAGCCTCTTGGTGTTTCTCTTTCACCTTTGTGATCCCATTTTCCGGCAGAAAGGGGCAGTTATACTTAGCATTAGGCTCCATGTACCGAGACAAGATCTTGCTTGCTTTGTTGGCTCTGTCCTCATCCTCAGCCATGTTGTAGTCTTCAATGTCCTTCCATAGACGGCAGGGACCTTTGTACTCATTGTTGGCCTCCAAGAACTCCTGGAAAAGGCGTTTGCCAATGGGCTGCTCCACACAGACCGTGTTGAAGCCCAGATCTAAGGTTTCACGCAGACCTTCACAGACTGTAATGTGAGGCAGCTTTAGACGGGATCGGTACTTCTTGTCCCGGTTGACAGCTGGGTTGGCAGTGCCATCAAAGCTGCCACGGGCAGAGATGTAAGCAGAGTTGGCCACCACTGTTGTCAGACCCCCGATATCCATGGAGATACAGAGGAAATCTGTATAAAAGAAGCTGAATATATACAAGAAACACACTGAAAGTACCAACAGGTAGACGACTTCTTTGTCTTTCAGGGATTCAGATGGCTGCAGACTGTCACAGTGAACTCAGTGAGCTGATGACTGAAGCTCACAGGTCCTTCTGGTCCCTTCACACACATGCAGACACATATGCAGATCTGCCTGACTCATCAACTTTCTCCAAAGGGATTTATCCACCCTGTTATCTCTTTAATGCCACTTCCAGTGCTTACCCATGTGCCGGCTGTAAGAGAGTGGAAGATAAAAACATGGAAAAGACAAAAGAAGCAAAAGATGAGATTGTACTCCAGGCAGAATATTCAGTAATTCATTTGAATGATGGCCTCATGCAGTTTCTCAGACTGGTTTTAATCAGTACTTCTGTAGATTTTCTAATCCTCCTTTATTTTACTTTTTCTTTGATTTTTAATTCTTTATCTCTTTTCAGCCCAGTTTTTGTTCCTGAAAAGTGAGAACAATTGATCTTTAATAACAATAATAATAATAAGCAATGGAAGGAAGGAGAAGAGGCATCAGGTCTTAAAGCTTTTTTGGAAAGAAAATAGGAAACAGTCCAGAATATAGGATCATCCTACATTATCTATCTATCTATCTCTCTATCTATCTATCTTGCTTTAGCCTGTTGTTTAAAGAATAACACCTTATATTTAATTCATATCCCTTATTTGCTTTTTATAAACATTGTAACAAAAATTTTAATCTGAACACAACTTGACATAAGCTGTGTTTATCAGAAGAAATAGAAGCAAAATAAAGTGCTATATAGAAGTGTACAGAACATTTTACCGCTGTTGGTGCTAAACTGATTTAAGATTTTATTTCCACAATTCTTATTTATCCTCCTACTTATTGCCTCAGTTTTATAATAAAAGTTTAAAGCCAATATTTCCTCTTTTCTTTTTGGAAATAGAAAAGCAGGATTTTTTCTGCTTCCAAAGAAATTACTAAATAATTTTGACATAAACTTACATTTTAGGTAATTTTTATTTTGCATACTTGAAATATTTTGTACCAGTAATTTCACTTGTATTTAAGAGAAGGTTTTATCAAGATTACTGTACTGGAGTAATTCTTTTTTGTACTCTCCTAACATCTGCATATCACCAACTAGTGCACAGGAGTGACTGTCAGAGTAAATCATTATGACGAGTACTGCTAACTATATGACAAAGTTTACGAAGAGTGAAAACAAAATCAGTTAAAAAAAAAAATCCTTACAAGTCTGTTATTAATCATCCCCTCCAACTAATAGGATGAGGTCTTACAGAGATGTGCTGACTGCATAGTTTGTAGGTTATCAGCTTAAGCAGGTCTGCACACATGCTTGCAAACACACAACTCGACACGTGTGCTGCTGTCTCATTCACAGCTGAGCGTCACACGGTTGTTAGGGTTTCCACATCTCCTAGGACCCCTTTGGAAAATAACAATCACGTGGATTTATGAATGGGAGCTGTTCAATTATTTTTGCTACTGGGTAAAACAACAGCAGAAAAATATTCAAGTTAGCTTTGTCTTTTTTTTTATTTGAATGAAAACTATTAGCTTTCCATATTTTGTTTAAAAAATATATAAAACATGAAATCAAGAAATCAGGATTCTGAAAAAGCAGGTGTCCCTAATAATGACGATGAATCTTTAGACACACAAAAACTGATAATCAGGACAAATAACTTTTTTCTAAAGAGAAATTAATTTAACTGGGTTCAACACTGCAAATACAAATGAAGACATTAATGCAATGTTTATAAATGACAAACAGAAATGAAACCTTACCCAAAAAGGAATATAAAAATAAACAGAAATG
>NW_015150665.1:72825-105018 GCF_000732505.1 Cyprinodon variegatus
TGACAGATAATGACATTGTACTTAATGATCTTATAGGACAAATGTTTTTACATTTCAGTATGGAAACCTCCCCCTCTTAGTGCAGGAAGGAGCTGAGAGGAGCAGGCACATCATGTATAACATTCACTGGACGAGTGCAGTTTGGTTTTTCTTCAAATAACAGCATTTAATAAATAATTTAATGTTTCGTTTTCTTCTACTGAAACCGTTTCATTGTCTGTTTCTATTGCTGCAGTTCAACATACCGTTAAAAAAAAAAAAAAAAGAAACTGGTCAGATTTTGATCAGTTTTCAACTGAAACTCAGTAGTAGAAGGATGAGATTAAACCAGCATACCAACAATGTTACACAGCAAGAAACTTTCACCTTTGTTTAAGGCAGAGTCAGTGATCCTATGACGCTTTCATTTACAACAAAAAAAGCTTAAACTGTAGTGTAACTGAAGTGTGGCCTCGAAAAACATGCGGAATAAGGAAAAAATTACCTTCTCCTAATATTGAACAGAGTTGGTCCATTGTTTGTTTTAGAAGTGCTTTAGTGTGCACGATTAAAAACAATACAGAGCTCAGTGTGGTGAAAATGGTGTAGGGACGTGTAACAGTCAAAATATAGCAGAATTGTCCTTTAAGTATTTATACAGCAGTGCTGAATCAGAAAAAGGAATATGATGAAGATTTGGTCAAGTAAAAAACGATGATAAGGCTTCATGTGATGATTCTGCAGAGCAACGTTTCTTCTCATCCCTGAAGTCTCTGCCATCATGTGAGAGTTTTGCGCTCGGTGCGAGGAATCCTCCTGTGTGTGGTGATTCTCCACAGCAGCGGCGCCAGCAGCAAACTGAGAGTGGTGACACTGAGCACCAGCAGGTACACCTGAGCAGAGACATGCAGGGTTCAGGTGACATAATCACTTTTAATGTCCTAGAATGATTGATACAGAATCGAACACAGAAAAGACAAATCTGTCCTCCTTTTAATTCCTATCAAATGTCAAGATCGTCTAAAAGTTCTGCTTTTAGTCCATTTTATTAAGTTCAGGTTAATATATTGTACCAGGAAGTGATTATATATAACTGTGCTACTTTACAACTCATAAAGATATATTTACTGGCTTGGAATAATCAAGCGATTTAAAATTAAACTTGTGCTTTTAGAACTAGCAGCTCATTCCTGAACACATTTTATTAAGTTTTGCGTTTGTGAATTCTGCACGATCACAAAGATCACATGTTCAACTAACAGTCACATTAAAAAACTCCACAGATTCACGTTCATGTCTAATCACTAAACTAAACACTGAACTAAATTAGAAAAGAATAAACCAACTCAAACTTTCTTAATAATTCCAACATGATTGAGGCTTTTAAATGAAAAGTTATTGAATACTGATAAGGTATATAATGCCTTTGAATAAACAATAAAACATACCTCTATTCCAATATGCAGAAAAACCAAGAGAAGCTCTAAAACCCTTAGGTTTTTGGTAAAACAGTTTTATTATTGTTTAAAAAAGGATAGAGATCAGAAGACTCAGAGCGGTAATAATATTGTAAAAGGTGCCAACACCTTTAACAAGCTCATCACTGACCTCTCTGGAGATGATACCAGCCCGACGTGCGCGGCTGCCCAAAACAAAGGAGAACTCGCTGACCTGAGCCAGACCAGCTGAGACGATCCACCGAATGTGTCGAGAACCCGGAGGCAGGATGGTGGACAGAACCAGCACCGCCATTACAAACTGGGAACATAAGAGAAGTCAGAAGGAGAAACTTTGATTGCAACGAGAAAATAATAGAGGAAAAACAAACAGAGGATGATATAAACCTTCATGATGACCAGTGTAAGTGTGAGCACAAGCAGGATGGTGAGCTCATACAACACAAACGTGGGGAAGACGTGAAGACCTGCAGCGCCACGTAGACGAAAAGGTCGAGTCAGTGTGAACAACATAAAAAAAAAGCTTCAAAGCTACGTCCTTGTGTTCCGCCTTACCAATAGAGGCGAAGAAGATGATGGCGAGGAAGTCTCTGATTGGCTCGATGCAGCCCATGACCTCGGCTGTGACCATGTGACCCTGCGATGACAGCAAAGCTCCTGCTAAGAAACAGCCCAGCTCCATGGAGACATCCAGGAACTCTGTCACCTATAATAAAAAAAATACTTTCTTTTTTATTTCAAACTAAAGAAACTGCAGAAGAAATCCCAGAAAATGTTTCTTATTTTACCGTCAGCATGAAAAACACAAAAGCTGCCATCCCCAGCACCAGGATCTCCTTGTTGCCTTTGCTCTCGGCGTGAAGCTTCTTGTAAAATGGACCAATTAGGAAGGATCTGAGCAGCAGGCAGAGCAGCAGCACGGCGCCCAACGACACCAGAACCTGTGTCAGAAGCTTCAGCACTCGCAGACCTCCATACAGCAAGCTAGTTTGAACAGAATTAAAAAGTTGCAAAAATTTTCTGAGAGGGAGGAACATATGAGGAAGAAAAGACAAAAAATGTGAAATGTTACCTGTCCAAGTCTCCGCTCTGTGCCTGGATCAGAGTGGGCATGACAGCAATGAAGAGCCCGAGTTGAACGTCCTGCATCACCAGCATCCCCAGCAGAACGCTGCTGTAATCCAGCTCCCCTACAAACACGTGCAGCACTCTTTAAAAACTATTAAATCAGATGTTAATCTGAGGGAAATGCATCCTGTTCTCTCCATCTAAAAGATGACTGCCAGTTTCAGAACACCCACATTTCCTCATACCTTCCCTTTCCACCCTGCTTCCTCCTGCCAGGAAGCGCGACACGAGTGGAGTGCTGGACAGGGACAGACAGGTGGAAACGAAGACCGTCTGAGTGGGTCGAATATGAAGAAGCTGGCCCCATAACAAGCCGGCCCCTACCATCAGCAGACTCAGGTAGCACGACCCCTGAACCGAGGTTTTCCATACCTGAGCACACAGAGCGCACAGCCAGGTTTACAAATGTCATCTTTTTTCAAACAACAACACTGGACAATTGCCACTGAGCTTCACTTCTTTTAAAGAACCTTTTTAAATAAATTTCTCTCAACTTAGTTAATAAGTACTGTAGGGGGTTCATTTCTTTGTTACAACCTTAAACATATTATTTTTCTTGAACTGGGAATGTAGTTAATAAAAGGATTGATTTCACTAAATGCAAAGAGACTTGAAACCTGAGATACTATAAAGCATTTTAGTTCAAAGATTTCTCATATATCTGAACAGCTTAGTCAGAATCCAGGCAGAATCTATATAAAAGCTTCAGAATGACTGGTTATAAATGTCTTTCATTTAGGATAGACAGTAATAATCAAAGTTATTAGTTTGATTGTTATTAACAATTTTAATATCTATTTGTATTTAAAAGTATTAATAGCCTGCATATTTAACCTTTGATCAGATTTACAATTTATTGGTAAAGTCATAGTTTTTTCTTTTTTGTTGAAGGACAGTGGAAACAAGAGCTTTCAGCTACAATTGTGTTCTATAATTAGGAGCTGTAGGAGAGCTGTAGAGGGAAAAGGAGCATGTTTTTTTTATGTGTTAGAATTTTTTATTTTTTTTTGTGAGGACTGTTAGTAAAGGTTTATTAAAGCATTTGCCAAGAAAACTTAAAGGTATAGTGGTGGGTGATCATCAAAATAAATAGTCCTCCTAATTGTCAATAATTCTGGTGATATGTTTACATAAGGCCGTCCTACGTGCTCGTCCCCATTTTCACTTTTTGTGGTGAGTCTGACATAGTGGAAAAATTGAAAATCTTCTTTTGGAAATTAAGCTTGTATGAGCGATGCAAACAGCAACTTATAAACAGAGCGTGCACGAGGAGAAATGAGCTTGTCCACGCTCTTGCACGGGTACAGGGTTGTGCATGTGCATTTTATTTTTCAAAGTGGAGAAAGTAGGTCTTCTCAAAAATTTGCGAAAATCCTAAACCAAACTATACATTTAAGCAGCACAAAATTTAGTGCATTTTTTGTTTTTTGTAAAATAAACTATTTCGGGTCTTTTTCTTTTTTGGGGAAAATGCGTGCCAGCCATGCTACTCCTGAGAATAGATTTAAAGGAACATATCAGAATTTTTTTACCTTCTAAAAACTCTGAATTCTGTTTTTAGGTTCATTATGTAACAACAAACTATGGTGTGGCAGCATTAAATAACACAACTGAATAGGGAATCATCATTCAATCACCTTTCGAAGGCGCTCAGGTGAGAACTCCAGTCCCACCACAAAAAGAGTGAAGAACACACCCAGCTCCCCCAGAGTCTCCACCTGAACTGGAGACTGGAGAAAGAAAAGCCGGTCAGGAATTTAATGTTTCTTTAAAGGTGGACCATTCTTAAGGAGCTGCAGTAATGAAGCGCTGACACAAACCTTGATACTGTTGAGGCCAGAAGGGCCGAGCAGGACGCCACAGATGATATATCCAAACATGGGAGGAAGACCCACCAGACTGCAAACCCAACCACAAGGCAGGGAGAGCATCACCACTGACACTAGGTCCTGCAAATGATGACGGTGAAGAACATCAAACCAAACATTGAAGCATTTCCACCTCTTCTGCAGCAAGGATAAAACCAGGAAATCCCAGGAAGGAGGAGCGAGCTAACCTTGATGAAGTGATGGTCTGCTCTCGGCATGGTGGAGTCCCGCGGTTTGGTCAGAACGTACTGGTTATTCTGGGAGTCAATCAGCATGCTAAGCCCCAAATCATCTTCCACCTCTTTCTGTGCTGATTTGTTCTTCGTTTTCCCTCCTTTTTCCTCATCCTCTTCCACTCTGAGGACTGCTTCCACATTCACTCCCTTCATCTACACAAAATGCAGAGCATATGCATATCCTTTGGTTCTGGATAAAACAACTCCTGAGTCGGCGCATGTTCTCTGAGATTTAGCAGCCTAATGAAACAGAACGTGTTCAGCTGCAGACCTGTTTGTTGTTGTCAAAGGCATGCTCCTCGATCTCCTCCTCTAGGCGGTCTGCGGCCTTCCTCACATCCTCCAAGATCTCCTCTAGGATAGTAAGAGTCTTGTTCTTGTCCAAAGCATTTTTAAGGGCTTCCTGCTGATGCTTCTCTGCAGCCACAAGCTCCATGTACTCCTGTTCTTCCTGAAAGGTGAAAAAAACCAATGTATTCACTACTAAACAGATCTAGAAATAAAAGCCCTTTCCATACAGTAAATTAAAGGTATAGAGGAGGATGTTCTTTTTCCAGGTTGATTATCAAAATAAGTGTTCCTCCTAATTGTCAATCATTCTGGTGATATGTTTACATAAGGCCGTCCTACGTGCTTGTCCCCATTTTCACTTACTGGGGGTGAGTCTGACATAGTGGAAAAATTGGAAAGTAATGCAAACAGTAACTTTTAAACAGAGCGTGCACGAGGAGAAATGGGCTCATGCATGCTCACATACACGTTTAATAGCCGTTCCCTCTTGGAAGTGGGTACAGGGTTGTGCATACGCATTTTATTTAATTTTTTTAAGTGGAGAGAATTTTCAAAAATTTGCAAATATCCTCCATTATACCTTTAATGTTTAAACAACTCAACCTAACCTACTGGAACACCAGATTCAGAAACATGTATTTAGGGACATAATTTGTTTACTGTCTTTGAAATGATGCTGCATCGCTGAAAATCCTTCATGTGAAATAAAAAAAAAATAAGAAAGATAAAGCTTCCTTTCAACTTTCATAAATAAATATCTAAAGCAAAATTATTTTTTTATTTTTATAAAGCGGAGAAACAATATTGCATCCTCGTATATATAACAAATTGAGAAATGTTTACATTTTTTTTTAGATGTTTGAGAGAATTTTTAGTTTTTTTAATATAAAAAAGCTGGCTCTAGCATTTACTATAAAGAAAATGTGACATGGCATTTTGCCTTTTTGCAAGTATAAGAGTTGTAGAACTCAGAGAGCTCAGGACTTAATTTCAGCAGCTGTTTTAATGAAAAACATTTGTATAATTGGGCCTATTTTCACTCATTTAGGATTTGGTTAAGGTTAACCACAAACAATGACTTTGTACTTGTGTTTGAATGATCCACAATCCATGCAGGTACCTTTATAGCTGCCTCTCTGAGGGCCTCCAGCCTCTGTCTGCTGCTCTCCTTCATATTGACCACATCCCTATAGTCTCCCTGCAGCACCCTCTGCAGGCCGTGCACTGCCTGGAACACCAGGTGCTCGCTTTCATTCAGCTCCTTTTGAAAAACCTCCAGAGTATGAACCTTAAAACAAATAAAAAAAGAACAAAAGAAGAGATTAAATTGTAAACTAGAAGTTATCATAACATGGGAAGTTTCACTACCAGGATATAAATTGATTCAATAGCAACAAATATTGCTTAAACTCATCAACATTCATAAAAGAGTAGTGGCCAGGGATTAATAAATACATTTGCTAAAATAATATGTTAATGCTTAAAAGGTTGATCGTTTTGATCAAAAATATCTATACTTAGACATGTTCTATGTTTAAAACACCACCCAATTTAAAGTAATCCTCACCTATTTTGCATACCCTAATGGAAAAGCAAATAAAGCTTTTTTATTCTTGAAAATAATAGCTCTTTTTTGAACAGCAGTAATAAAGACATGGTTCAGAATAGCCATGTCTCATTGCATTATATTTGTTCTACATTATGTCAACCACAGATGCAGATAATTTCAGGCCTTTAGCTACAACAGTTCCAGAGCTGTGGGGCTTTGAACTTTTAGTGTCCCCAGCATCTCCAAACTTCTCCAAATGTTCCAGATTGTGCCAAATTGTACCAAATGCTTTTACTCAACTATTTGACCCACAGAACAACACTGAAGCATTTTGATGGCCAAAAAAACATTTATGAAGCAAGTATTTTCCACTTTTTTTCAAAATCAGTGTATATAACAAAATTAAATATTTTTAAACCTAAAATAACATTAAAATGTATTTATAAAAAATAGTGTAACTGCTGCTTTTAAGGCTAAAATAAGCCCCAGTGCCTTTTCTGAGCTGTATTTTACTTTTTTGTTATCTTAGTCATTGTAATATAACAAAATCAACATCCAAACTTCAAAAATATCGTAGCGTTGTTAGTATTCAGCTTTGAAATGTGAGCACTGATCCAGTCTCATCAGTGTATTTCCCTCATACGCAAGCCGGTAACACGGCTCTGCTTTATGCAGCCCAGCCATGTCTACCCTTGTTTGAAATCTTATTTCATTGGCTACAAAGCCAAACAGCCCAGGTGGTCTTAACCAATAACAGCAAGACTCTATAAGGCGTAATATCGCTCTACTAGGTGCCTCATTGGCTGATAGGCAAGCTGCGCTTGTGAGACTTCATCGGCTGTTCCCGATTCAAATCGAGTCGTACAAAGATGCAGACACTTTTTTCTTGTACGTAAGAAGACGAAGTAAAGAAACATACCAAACATCGCGGGCTAACGTTTGAGGAAGTCTTATTAGCAAGATGGTAAACATTAGCTATGACCAGCTAACTTTTCTGATGTCAAAAAATGGCCGTTATGGGCGATTTTCTCATCATGGAATGTTTTTATTACAAATATTATGGATTATATTTAATCTCTGGACCCTTATGGATGATTGGAGTATAAACAATTGAAGTTTGGATTTATAAAACGGCTTATTGATGCCTTCAAATGTATGTAGTTTTGGCTGGTTTGTAATGTTTACATTTTGACATGTTGCTATATCTGTGTTAATTCTGCTTTAGTGTTCACTGTTTCCAAAAAATGAACTTGGTTGATTTGTGGAGAATCTAAGATTTCCAACGATGTCTAACATGTGTTTATCGGTACAAATTTTACCGTAGTAATTTTCATGCAGTATGAGTTATTAGTTAAACACTATAAAAACAGTCGCCAGCGATCGGGTGGGTTTTGAGAGGTTAAAAAAGTTCCTGGCTAAAGCTTGTTTTATATACCGTAATGTTAAAGTACCTTTATTTACAAGCAGTTCATATATTTAATAAATGTGTAAAGTTAATAAACAAGAGTTTCCAGAGAGAGCCCTGATTAGAGCTCTCAGTAGTTGTAATTTCATATAAAAACAGATTATCTTCTTCTCTATTACCTTTTCAAAAAAATATTATAACAGAAAAGTGTCCAATAATCCTCTTCCAGAACCGTATATTTAGTAACGATAAATATATTTTTAATCAGACATCCACAACAGGCAAATTCATTTAACCAAAAGCAAGAACAGTTATGTTCATGTAAAGAGCAATGCATGAATGGCACACACTACCAGACGGGAAGTAAAAACCAAAAACATTTAAGTCGGTATCAAAATATTTTCTATTCAATAAAGTGCTCTGAAATGTGTTTTGAAAGGACTTTAAATGCTTTGAAAGTAGACACTCTTGTGTAGAATGTAAGCAATGTTTCATCACATGTTTTTATGTGTACGTTTTAAATATTTTTAGTTTCCTCTTTTTTTTTGGATCCCAGGAAAAATAGTGACAACTTGTTGCGCTAGTGAGGATTCCATTTATAACCACACAAAGAGAACAGCTTTATAAGTTAGCTCCCAACTTAACGCTGAAGTTATTGACCTTTGACTCATTAAGTTCTCTACTGTCTACTTAGAGGTTTACCTTCCTGACTGTAAGGTATTCCTTCTTCTTCTTGTATAAAGTGGTGTGTATTTAAACAATAATAATAATTGCTGTCTAACAGGTAATCATCTAGGCTTAACTTTTGCTTCACATGGATGTGTGTTAACTCTGCTACACTACTTAGCTCTTTCCAAACCGCCTAGACTGTAATAAAGACCGAGTAGTTTTGAAAAGCTACAAATTAACCCTAAACAGCTTGAACACCTCATAACTCAAACATTATTGGGTTTTCAGCTGAGAATAAAACGGTCAACTGGTGTTTCATAGAGTGGTACCTGGAAGAGCTTCTCTGGCTCTGAAAGGTTTTGGTCTCTTCCAACAGCCTTTGCAGCTGCCGCCAGCTTGTGGATGACCACATTCTTCTGCCGCAGAAGACCCACCAGCAGCTTGCAGTTATTGGTCAGCCACCTGTGGCCGTGTACCGGCGTTTTGCTCTGGTAGAGCTTGATAGCATGCCGGGCCACCTGTTCCTTTGGCACCGCAGGGAGAGCCTCAGTCAGGGCGAGGCACAGCAGCCAGCACAATAGCTGCATCCAAACCACTTCACTAAGGTGAGGAGTTTGAGAAGAAATTCAGGAGCTGGAGGAGGAACGGAGTACTTAGATTTTAATATTAAATCCAGTAAAAAAAAAAGCTTACACTGGAATAGTTTTTCCAAAGTGATTACATGTTCAAAAAAATCTCTTAAGAGCTTTATCCTCTACCCCATGCAGTTACAAACAAAACATTATCATTTTAATTTTTATAATGTCAGCTACATTCTTTCGAAATGTCTTTGAGAAGGATATCCTGGTTGGTGTCTAAATGAAAGGTTATTAAGGAAACAGGCATTCTTAGAACAGAAGACCACTCTGACACACTGTAATAACTGGAAGCAAAACCACATGTTAGGTTGATGCATCAAGACAATTTCTCAGTGGCTGACTAGGAATATGGAACACTCTCAAGTTAGCCAAATATGAGAGATTTTTATTTGAACATTTGTGCTTTTACAGGATATGTTTTCAGACAGATTGCAGGATGTGGATACACACATTCTGCTATCTTATATTTACACTTTACCAAGGGTGTGGCTGCAACACAAATTATGGCAAATAGAGCAACAATGTGACAGAGCATGTCACATGTTAACATTCCTGCGCTACCTGTCTTTCTACTAATACCTTAGAGTTTCTATTTCTATTAAAAATCTGAAAAGAATTAAACATCAGATCATGTTTATGTTGATAGTTATCAATAAAATGTAGCTGAATGCATTGAACTCAGAGCTCAGCCTACCTTTGGCAGCATGAGTTAAACTTCCTCCTTTCCTTTGTTGCCACTCTGCTGGAGTTGCTAGAAATCAGGAACAACGCCGCTCAGACCTGGGCTGCAAATAAAAAAAAAAAAAGGAAAATCTGCAACACACAATCAGGTCATCAAAAGTGCTATTTGCTACATAAAATAGACCAATTGTAGTGTAAAAAAAAATCCACTTAAACACTGATGGATGCTTTTTCAACTAGTTTCTTCAAAATTCAAAAAGATTGAAGTTTATACTTCATTAACTGTGTTGATTGTTGAAGAAACTATATTTTGGCTTAGATTTACCATGTTGATTCTGCTATATACAAAAATATGTGGCAAAAAGACAAAACTGTATTAGAAGATGAAGAATTAATGTAAGTGATAAAGTTAAAGAATGCCTGCAGATTATTTGCCTCTTAAGCTTGGTACTACTGTCACACAAAGCAAAGGACTATCCTATTTCAATCCTGCTTTTCAGGATTTAAATAAAATCCTATTCTACTCCTTTAAGGTCTCTCAGAGTGTGGGTGTTTGTTAATCGAAGGGAAACAGAGACAAACTGAACAAACAACCAAGCTCAAACTAAGGACCAGTTATCCTATTTCCATGTTGTAACTAAAATTAATTGTTAATATTGGATGAATCTGTTATAGCAAATTAAATTTTGTTTTTTTCCCCCAAAAGTGTCTCTTTGGGATCTTGAACTAATGATTATCATAAAAAAACTGTAAAAGACCTATTTTTAAATAAAGGCTTCAAAATCCCAAACTATCTTTCAAAGAAAAGGCAATCCCAATTTTAATATATAAGGAGTTTTTCTTTACTGTAACTAGAACTGATCAAAACGAGTCCAGAATCCTAGAAAGCAGTTTTTTTTTTTTTTTTGCCTTGACAATGAAGTCCAACAGTTTAATTAAACATCCATGGTTCACATATGAAACCACCACGACACACAAAGTAAAACATGTCCTAAAAATAACATAAACATACCAGAATACGTCACAGTCGGTGAAAAAAAAAGGTCCATTAGTTTGGATGAAACTCCTAGTATAGTGAGTCCTGGATGTCTGCAGAGGAACAATCGTGTAGTTGTGCCCTCCCCTGCTCTGCCACATAGCTGAGTATCAGAGGCGCTCCCTGCTCTTACTTCATGTTTACTCCGACCTCCTCCAGCCCTGTCCAGCCATTGGTGTCGGAGCCCCTCAATTCAGCTCAGAGTGGAGATCAGAGGTATGTCAAACCTAACACCAATGTGCGTCACATTTACTTAAAGATGTATTTTCTCCTCTCTAATATGTACACAATATATCTTCTTCTTGTTAGTTTTCGGAGGTGTCAGTCCAGCTTTATCCAGCTGGGTTCACCTTCTCTCCAATAGTGACATAACCTCACCGCTGCTAACACGGTTTTTGCTAATAATAGCAAACAAACCTTTAGTGTTTTTAAACGACATATTCTCGGCAACGTAAAAAAAAATCACCTTAGATTAAACAACTTTTGCTTTGTGTTTCTGTCGCCTTTAGCTAAAAGTTTGATTCAACCGTCAGATTACTTCCGAAACATCTTTATCAGAGCTGATCTGGGAATTGTAGTTCTTAGAAATATCGGGTACTACTACTTCTTCTTCTTCTTCCTCAGCTTCTTCTTCTTCTTCTTCTTCTTGGTGAAATTTTTATAGTTGTTGGCAAAAACGTTAGGTGAGCATTACCGCCACCAACTGGCGGGTACTGCTCTGTCATAAGTACTTTAACTTGCCTCTGATTCTGGACTTACTCTTGTTCAACATGAGTTTACGGAATTATAACAATAATAAATAATTCCAAAAACTAGTACTCCATTGTACATAAAACATTTAGAATACAATAATTTTTTTTTTTTCTGTAGATTACTTAAAATACATTTTCGGTACATTAATTAAGCAGCAACCAAGTTATTTTTAAAGTGTTGTTCATTGTTGTAGACATTATTTTTTATACTACTTTCTAAAGTTTGTAGCCTGTTAAATTAACCGGGACTACATTTCCCATGATTCTAGTCTGGAACGCGTTGTTTGTTTGTTTTTTCTTGCGCATGCGCACTAATGCGATCTGGGATAGCAAGTTGACCAAAAACAGCTGGTGATAAAATGGTAGGTAATACTTAGAAAAATAAAACAAAGGGGCATCTGCAGAGCGATGAAGAAGATGACACCAAACAGCTGCCACTAATGTTTACGGTAAAGGGAGGTCGGGTCTGGTGGCATTTGGAGATCGGAGCTCTTTTGGTTTTTCAGTTTTCCTGTGCAGCTGCAGGTCAGGAGAACCTGTAGAGCTGAGCACAGACTTCCCACTGGAATCTGGGTCACCTGCTGTTTGATCATCCAATCAGTCAGGTCTGCGATCCTTATTAGATCACCAAAACATGACAGCATGATTGCTGTGCTGTTGTTTGAAAGTGACATCACTCCAGCTTAGAAGATTTTAGACTCTAACTTGATTTTTTTTTTTTCCTGCATGCAATGCTTAACTCTGAAACTTTTCTGAATGTTCAGATTTGGATAGAAATCATATATTTGCTCGGAGGTGTGGCTGGAAGTTAAAAAGCACTTTTATTTGAATGGAAGTTTCACATTCAAAGTAAAAAAAAATATTTCTTTTGGGTATTTATTTATTTATTTATTTAACGAGGTAACTCAACCAAATCACTGAAATACACAGTCTGCACAATAATTAAATTAATTACAACATGTTTTATAACAGGTGGTAACACTGCTACTTTGCAGCAACAAGGTTCTGGATTCGATTCCCAGCCCGGGGTCTTTCTGCATGGAGTTTGCATGTTCTCCCTGTGCATGTGCGGGTTCTCTCCGGGTACTCCGGCTTCCTCCCATGGTCCAAAAAAACAACAACAAGACTGTTAGTTAGGCACCAGCACCCCTCATGACACCAGCAGGGATAATAGTGACGGAAAATGGATGGATGGATGGATTATGCATCAGACCTCCTTTTTTGCTTTACTTCTTGTTTGCTTTACTTGTCAAATAAAGACAAAGCTGTTTTTGGACAAGCAAACTGATATAAACTGATATTTAGCCCCTTTCCTGTTTACTTGCAAAATTATCAAAATCACTTCAGTTTTTTTTTTTGGTTTTTGTTTTTTTTTAAATCAGTAGCTATTGCACTATTCTGTTAAAACGGTGCTTTTAGGAATTCTATGCTTATCCTTTTTTGTCTGTTTTAGTCACAATACCTTGTCATTGTTTGAAATGGCAAAGATTGTCTAAGATTTTTTTTAATGCTTCCAGACATCCATTAAAGGGAAAAAAAGGGTAAATGTTTTGGCTCTTAGTGTCCTTACCTACTGGCCTGGAATACAAAAATATCTAAGTATTTATTCCCTTATTTTTTTTATTTGTGTGACAGAACAAGCTGAAGGCATCCCAGAGGGATACGGTTCGTCGGTTTATCTCCTTCACGCAGGCAGGGGACAGGACAGCTGTGCAGTGCCTGACACAGAATGATTGGAAACTAGAAGTCGCCATAAACAACTATTTCCAGGATTCAGGTTTATACTACAGAGAATTCATGAAAACCTCAGTGGACCGCAAGAAGCTTGAACAGCTCTACAACAGATACAAAGGCAAGTTTTTAGCAGACATGTGTAAAAATCTGTCTATCTGTGTAGCTAAGATCACTTCGTCTCCTTTACAGACCCCCATGATGAGAATAAGATAGGCATCGATGGGATCCAGCAGTTCTGTGACGACCTAAACCTGGATCCAGCCAGCATCAGCATCCTGGTGGTGGCATGGAAGTTCAGAGCGGCCACGCAGTGCGAGTTCAGCAGGAAGGAGTTCTTTGATGGGATGGTGGAGCTCGGGTAAAAGTCATGAAAAGACAAATATTTAATACTTTTACACAGAGCTTATATTTAATCATATTATCCCTTTTATTTATCTTTATTTCTTTCAGATGTGATGGTCCAGAAAAGCTTAGAGCTATTCTCCCCAGGCTTGAACAGGAGTTAAAAGACACGGGCAAATTTAAAGACTTTTACCAGTTTACCTTCAGCTTTGCTAAGAACCCAGGCCAGAAAGGTTTAGGTAAGAAGATCATGTTAGAAACTATCCAAAAGTGTAAATCCAAAATACATTAACTTATAAATGATGTTTGTAGATCTAGAGATGGCTGTGGCCTACTGGAATCTAGTTCTTACAGGTCGTTTCAAGTTCTTGGATCTGTGGATCCGCTTCCTGCTGGTAAGTGTGGGACACCTTGTTTTCCAGTATCTAAGTTTGTGGATCTAGAGATGTTTTGGCTGCATTTTCCAACTAGACAGTGTCACTGTTAATCTAAATAAATATATCCACTAATTATTTCTCCCACAGAGCACTTGTTGGTTGTGTAAAAATGTAAAGATAAGCTTATTCGGTTCCTTTAACTTTTTTTAGGAGCATCACAAACGCTCAATTCCCAAAGACACCTGGAACCTCCTGTTGGACTTTGGCAACATGATCGCAGACGACATGTCAAACTACGATGAAGAAGGTGAGTCCAGAAGGATGGTCCCTGGTTTGAGATGCAGTATTTGAACAATCGTTCTATAACCTTGAGGGAAACCAGTGAAAAGGCAAAGGGACGCTGATGCTTTCACCTTCCCTGACACTTGTTTTTGTATTTCTCAATTAAAAAAAAGACCCTCAGAAAATCTAGATGGAAATGGACTAAAGATGGACTAGTTTAGCTTTTCCTGCCCCCTTTGTTTTATAAAATGAAAAATGTGATATGCACATTAATTTAACCTTTGACTTGTGTATCTCTAAAGGCCAGAACTCCTCAAATCCGATTTTGCGTCCGATCTGACAGAAAATCAAGTCGGACGAGGTTGTGGCGTTTAGCGCTCATTGAAAGTCAATGGGGATGATCACAAGGCACGATTTTACACAAGGGGGCTGCATAGGTCTGACTGAGATAGACCCCAGGTCTGATTTAGTTGGACTACGCAGCGAATTAGTGATTCAGCAGCAATTTCATGGGTCTGACAGGAAGAGAGGCGCAATTACGAAGTAAAACACATCTGCTTTGGAGGAAAATACAAAATAAAATCTGGGAAACAATCACTTTTTGGAGTTGCACGTCGCTTATATAGCAAGTTGGACACTCATGCAAAAACAATGAATAAAACATTAAAAAGGAGAATACTTTACCCATGTTAGGAGTTCAGCAGGATAGAAAACGGAAAAAGTAGTGATCCTCTTTGAGCCTCGCAAAAACTACAAGGGGCAGGCAGCGCAGTTTATCAATCTACTCGACAAAAAAAAAAAAACAACTTCAGGGGGAGAAAAAACTAATCCTCTTTGAGCCTCACAAAAAAAATAAATAAAAATATTGAGGGGCAGATAGATCTGGTAACCACGGTGTATCTCTCACCTATTAATGAAGAAAAGAAAGGAAAAACTTCAATAATCTTTACAGATCTCTCTCTGAGCATAGAAACCGGCCCACGGCATTTTTTGCTGCATTTTTCTTTTCTTTAGACGTAGATCTCATTTAGTTTTTAATATATGAACATTCTCCATCTGTCTGTCTAGGATTGGGGAGACAAAGGATGGCAACAGACAGGTCCAACCCTCTGTGCACATCTGACAGAGAACTGTTTAGCCTATGAACCCAAAACAGGAAGATTATGACAGGGATACTGCCTAGAGGTGACAGGAAGCTAAATACAGTTTAAAAAAAAAACTTATAAGGAGGATGCAAAAGATTTTAGCCTGTGGTTCACCTTTTAGCAGGAAAACAAACCTAAACATACAGCCACAGACCAAGGAGTAGTTGACATCAAAGCATATTCATTGGTTTAAATCCAAAGATCTCTTTCAAATTAAGAGTTTTTAACAATACTTGATGTGTATCAGCATCTCTGTCTATCTGACTTATTTGAGCTGTTTTTAAACTAAAATTAGCAGCAATATGTCTCCCTATATATGGAATTTAATGCATTTTTTCAGATTGATGTACAATTTAGAAAGTTCCTTATTTATTTGCAAGTCATTGCAATTTTTCCATAGGGTTCCTCATCCAATGAGTTAATTGCCAGCTCTAGATGTGAACTAATCCTTGTCCTTTCTGCCTTCTCCTCAGGTGCCTGGCCTGTGCTCATTGATGACTTTGTGGAGTTTGCTCGGCCAATTGTAGCAGGAAATAAACGCAACATGACGTAATATCTATTGCAGCTCTACTTTAAGGGGGGATGCTGTTCTCTGCCCTCCTGTTTTTTTTTCTATTTAATGAGATTTTGGTACAAAGTAGCATACAGAAAGTGTCTAAGCTTGTTGGTCTTCAGATTTCCAATAATTATTCTGCTGCATAAGATCCATTTGAGGGTAAAATGCAGAGAAAGAACAGGGAAAAGAGGGAACCGTTTTGTTTTTACTGTCAGCTGCTATGGGAAGATGCTGGAAGTTGAATCTAAAAAGGTAATGAGTAAAGCAATACTCGTCCCTTAGAATAGCAGCGGTGGTAGGTTTGGACGGCTTCTGTGGCCTCATTTAAACACAGGCTCAGCAAAGCAGGCAGCCTGGCTAAAAATTGGCTTTTAACTTCCCGTATTTGTGAATGAAACCGTGTCAAAGTTTGCCTGTTCTGTCAGGATGGCGTTTTTTAATGTCTTTGAGGTCATCACAGTATTAGCAGACAAGAGTGTGTGTGCTTGGGGGGTTTTACTGTGTGTTGTACAAGTGTGTTGGATGAAGGTAAAATGTTTCCTTCTGCACAAAATGGAACATCCTGGTTTTTGACTTAAGATGTCAGAATGTTTTATCTTCAGTGAGATATTGGATAGCTGATTTATATCCAGTCTGAGGACTGGGCAAAGCATCCAGTTTTCTATCTCAGCACCAGCATACAGATGTTGTTATAGTGATAAGAGACCAGTTCTCAATGAGATCATTCATATATATTGGAATCCAATTATTCCCTTACACAGCATTTTTAAAATAAAAATAAAAAGCTTTACATTGTTTAGTTCAGGCTGACTTTGCGGTGCCTTAGAGCTTGAATTTCAACCTCTATGTGGACTGGTTTCTGTTACCCAGGTGAAGCCTTGTCACCTCTACAAACTGCACTGATTTACACTTTTATTTTGTAGGGATTACAAGCATAGAGCTATTTCGTTTACATGACAGTGAACTTCGCCTTTTTTTAAGTCAGCCATGTAGAGCCAAGAGTACTTTAAATGTTTGTTTACACTGTTTGAGGAAGTGTGCACTGCCTCTTAATCAAAAGGTCTACAAGCTGTTGTGCTGTCATCTAGCTGTGGCTGAGGGTTATAGCATTATAATTGTACTGTAGGCTAATGCTAAATCAAAGACTTTATCTTTTAGCAGGTAAAACAACAATGTGTTATCAGAGTTACTGATAGTAAAACACAAAGCAAGCCTGCGTATGCTAAATGCAGCGTGCAGAGCTCAGGTAGCAGCCAATTCCAATTCCTGTTCTGGACATTTAGCTTCTTCTGCAGGTTGTCACCGCAACATAAACTTAGCCATACTGAGGATTATGCATTATGTTATGGCAGAGCAGCTATGCACCGTTAAAACAGCTCCTTTGGTTTAGATGAATAAGTTTGTTTTTAGAGTGGAGTTTGAGTGAAATTATAGAGATTAGTCCAAAGGATTATGTGTTAACTCCAGATTAAATCCAGATCAAGTGCCATGTTCTTCATCATATCAGCTGAGTGAGATCCAGTGAAACAGCGTTTTTTTTCTTTAAAAGATAAATGTAACTTATCTAGAGTTACATCTAGAGATACATGAAGTTATGAGTATCTGTTTGCAGTGTGAGCAGTATGTTAAATCAGCCGTACGTCATCGACTGTCAGCTGTTTGTTTTGCAGATTCATCTTATTAAAACAGTGTTAAATGTTGCCAGTATAAAAAACGCTGTTCATGGAACAAATCATTTCTCAGTTGTTTCATTCTTAATAATAAAAGATTAAGCCAACAAAGACTGCTGTTTGTTTGTTTTCACTAAAGCTGTAACAGCTTCAACACTTCTAGCATTAAAAAAACAAGGTTTAGAAGCATTTTTTTTGTCAATGATACACTATTTTTTTTTAAATTCAACCTAAACAAGTTCAGTTGAGCAAATCAAGATTTATTACACACCAAATTCAATTATTCATGTCCTAACTGACCCTGCTTTGTGTGTCTGTCATGAAGAGCGCATCCCAGCCAAAGCTTTTCCAACAAGCTTAGGATAATGAAATCTTCCAAAGGAACTTGGTTTTCTGAAGCACGAAGAGTTTCTTTCATCCTGCTGAATTCATGCGTCTGGTGTTCTCTAGATTTATATTTTTAGTTTCATGCTTTGGATTAAACGTAGTTTTATAACTTCGTCAAAACTATTTACAGACTTGTAGTCGAAGTACATTATTTTACATGATCTGCACGATGCAAGCCGTGCTGTGTTCAGGGAACATTGTGTGACCGTCTTATGCTGTATGCAAAAAAATTTTTCCATTGCAGCTCTAAAAGGAGAACAGGTGTCTGTTTAGGTCAAAGTTAGAAATGATGCAAATTACGCAAACAGGGAAGGTAAGGTAAAAAAAAAAAGCCCTATCTAACTGAACCAGCTGCTCCAACAGAGGGATGTCCAACATAATACCAGTTGTCTCTTATCAGTTTGCATTCTCGCTGCGTGTCGTCATCAGCTCTGCTGGTTAAGCTTTATCTTTAGAACAATGTCAAATCAGAAAAATATTTAACTTTATAAAACTTTATAAATTAGCAATGTGATCCCAGCAGCCCCTGAAAGAGTTTTTTTTTTTTTTTTAAATAAAAGTAGTTTATTAAAAGAAGGGGATCCTCTCTTTGGTCAGGTGAAACGTTGATAAGCTCCAGTGCCAGCTGCTGGACGTGTTTACACTCAAGGCCAGCAGCACATTAGCATCTCTTCCACTCTGTGTCCATCCCTGATTACTGCTCCACAGCCTGTCGTCCAGCTTTTAAGCTTCTGGACCACAGGGATTCCCTTTTTAGGAGATGCCTGAACACAGCTTAGCTCACCACTGCCCAACACAAAGAAGCTGCGGCTGATAACAGGTTGCTTTAATGTTGGCATGTGTGTGGTGAGGGTGGGCTGGTTCAGCCTTGCTACTTAAATTTAGTTTGGTTTAAAAAAATAAAGAGCTCTGAAGGTGGGAAGCAGAGCTGTGGTGTTTCAGAGATGGAGAAAATGGTTGGAGGAGTTTGAAAAAGTTCAAATCGTTTTTGTTTTTTATTCTGGTCTGCTCTCCGCTCCATGACTTCTACTGGGAAGTACTATAAGAGCTGCAATAAGATTCATCCAGGAGGGTATTTCTGTCTGAACAAGAGAAAACTCCAGCAACATGGAGAAGTTTAAAGCTGCCATGGTTCTCGGCGCAGTTGGTGATGCTTTGGGTTACAAGAAGGGTCGCTGGGAGAGCTGCACATCAGGCAAGAAGATCCAAGAGGAGCTGGCCTCTCTGGGGGGACTGGAGTCCCTTACGTTGGACCCTGAGAACTGGCCCCTGAGTGATGCAGTGCTGATGCACATGACTACAGCTGAAGCACTCATAACAGGTAGGTTAGAGATGAACTTCAATAGAAATAAATTGTTTTTGTTTGTATAACTACTGAGGAAACTTAGGAATTAAGTTCAAATACCTTTATGCCACTGCAATACCTTTTCCCATTGTGTCTTTCATGTACAGTACTTTAAATTACATTTAAAATAAGCTTACATTGCCTTACTAAAATTAACATCTTAATTTGCTGAACATTTATATACATCTTTACATGAAACCAAGACTTTGTCTTTTTTCTAAAGATATGCTTAATTGATAACTGCAAAATTGTCTCTATTTTGTAAGTCGCTTCGGGTAAAAGAGTCTGATAAATGCATAAACATAACAAATATTGATTAGAATAATATAAATGCATAGAGGCGAGTAGAGGACTCTAAAAATTTACTCAAGTAAGAGGAGAAGTATTTTCATATTTTCACTCAAGTAAAAAGTTATCAGCCAATAAATTCTTCAAGGGTTAAAAAGTGATTGGGGTAAAAAGGCAACTCTTGTACTTAGTAACTTCCATAACATCTGATTTAATGTTTTAAACATGATGCAAATTTACAATAAATATAGTTATCTGCAATTGATATTTAAAAAAAGAGATAAAAACATAACATTCAATAATTAACCAAAAATTTCAGGTGAAAGAAACATAAGATATTTTTTGACAAAAAATCTCTAATGTCATTATTGATAGTATGTTAAGTATGCAGGTGAGAATATTTTAAGTTCTTCCCTGTAACATGAAGTAGTAAACTGTTTGCTTTATTTCCACTCAAACTCCAAATGACATAGCAGATTCAGCAAACAGAAAATAACATTTAAAGAAAGAAGCTGGATTACAAAACAGAAGTCTCACTTAGACATTAACTGTAGGTGTTTGTCTCTCTAACAAGCTGGTTACTCATGATTGGTAGAGGACCCAAAATTTCCTAAATCCGCCCCTGTATATAAAGACACTTCCCTGCAGCCTGTTACCGAAAGGAGAGCTCAAAATGTCCAAAATAGACTTCTATTGAAAAGCCGACCTGTGAACAATGGAGGTTCAGTGGCCTCTATAATCTACTGGTATCATGTTTGGCTGCAAATCCCCTCTATAGGTAGTGACAGTGCTTCTAAGAAAAAATAGCGATGACATCTTTTGAGATTAGGAAGCCCTATTTAGCAGCAATCCAACATGGAGAGACACCAGCTGGCAGGAACAGGATGGAGAATGTACTTTTATGTCAGACTTTCAAAGTTCAGATACTGAAACATATTTTTCTAAGTCTACACTAAATAAAATGTTAAAATGTATTAAGATACAGCTAATAAATACATGTCAGGCTTTAAGCAGATACGTATTATAGACTGATGGGTAACATGGAAGCATTAGAAATGATGCAACTCAAACTACTTAACCACATAAGTGAAAGTTTTTAATTGAGAACTTGTAGACTCTATGTCTCTACAGAATTACTCCCATGCAAAGTTTACCAATAAAATGTTCAAGGACAAGTCAAAGTTTGCTGATGTGACATTGTTGTTTTTTTTCAACACAGGCATTCAGGTCCTAATCTGTGTTGTGGCAGAGAGCAGCTAAACTTAGCTCATCGCAGCACCACTTATCTTGCTCTGCATGCCAGTCATGAATGTCACAACCACTGTATGTGTGTCTATGTGTGTGTCCAGATTACTGGTGTCTGGAGGACCTGTACAGGGAAGCGGTGCGTCTCTATGTGGAAGCCATGGTCTCTCTCCAGGGACGAGCTCCTGATCCTGCAACCGTAGAGCCCTGCGTTCACCTTAAACCTCATAACTTCCTGCTCGCTTGGCATACTCCTTTCAATGAAAAGGGTAGATTAGGCTTAAGGAAGCATTTTTATTTCATATACCAAAAAGCAATATAGTAAAAATGTGCATCGGTGTCCAGGGTCTGGGTTTGGAGCAGCAGCCAAAGCCATGTGTGTCGGAATGAGATACTGGCAGCCTGAGAGACTGGATAACTTGGTGGAGGTCAGCATTGAGATTGGAAGAATGACCCATAACCATCCAACAGGTGATACGATGACCTCTTATAAAACTAGAAACCCAGTAATGACATGCTATTCATTGTGTTTGATATGTCTTCTTTTAGCTTAGAGTTCAGTTGCTCTAAAAGGCTCATGCTGATGAAGATTCTCAGTCATCCAGGTCATAGTCATGCCATCCATCCATCCATCCATCCATTTTCCGTCACATTTATCCCAAGCGGGGTGGCAAGGGGTGCTGGTGCCTATCTCCAGCTGGCAAGAGGCAGGGTACACCGTGCACAGTTTACCAGTCCATCGCAGGGATAGTCATTCCAAAAAAGTAAAAAAATAATCCACTGGACTTTGTTTTCCAAGTTTAAAGAAATTTCGCTTCCCATCTAGGAAGCTTTTTTCAATAAAAAATGTCAGAACTAGCAATGAGTTCCAGGCTTTATAGGGTAGCCCAAAAACAAACCCTTGTCTTGGCTTAGAAAACATGCAAATTGAACCGGAACCCCTGCCTGATGATGAGGATTATGATAGCGGCACGGAATCGACTGTATCGCTGCGTTGTATGTTTTTGAAGGCTGAAACCTAGGTCCACCCCCTCTGTTTAAGGCTCATAAAAAACATAAAAATGTCAGCATTGTCAATATAGTATAGAGATTTAGTCAATCAACCACATGTATTGACACAAACTTTGGTACAAACACCTGTTTTCAGCCGTCTTTTCTTATAATGCTTTGCAGGACAGGATCAAACTTCTTGGTCATACAGGGCCCCATGTCTTAGATAGTTCCCTACATGAACCTACATAAAACAAATGGAATATTTGTTCTTTTATGCACTCTTCTCAGCCTGACTGGTTTTCTGTGCATTCATCCTTTGTACTTTTGTCACAGTTCCAGTTGTTAAAACCTTTCTAATTAGCTCTTACTGTAGATATGGACATGACAAAAGTTATTTTTGTGTTGCCATATTCTGACATAAAACAACCAATATGCGCCTGGCTTTTGTGGCAGTCAGTGTTCAGTTTTATGTCCTATTTTGACTAGCATAGCAAAATGGGCTTCTGGGTCACTTTATATGTCATGAATTACTAATTAAAGGTTTCTAGACACTATAGAACATAAAGAATGAAGAACAAAAGGTCTGCATGGTGTATATTAATGGAGATATTTTACTATTTCTATTTACTCTTTATCATTAAATTAAACACATCAACAGTTTGAATTGCTAAAATCACTTATGGTGTCTTTCTTGCTCTCAGGCTTCCTTGGCTCCCTAACAACAGCGTTATTTGCATCCTTTGCAATCCAGGGGAAACCTCTTGTGACTTGGGGCCGTGAGCTCATGAAGGTCATCCCCCGTGCAGAGGAGTTCTGCAAGAAAACAATACGTCATATGGCAGGTTGGACTAAAGTTCACTTTACATCATTTGAACAATAAATCCTTGAAATTCAGCATCCAGATGAGTTATCACTGTGTGTCCTATATTTGTCTACAGAATATCAGGAAAATTGGTTTTATTTTGAAGCTAAATGGCAGTTTTACCTTGAAGAGCGAGAGATTGATAAGGATGGAAACAACAAACCATCATTTCCTGATGCTTATGATGCAGAAGAGACAGATAAAGCAAGTCCCTTGGTGCTTTTTTTTATAATTCAAAATCCAGATTAAACCCACTAAAATACAAGAGCAATTTTTTTTATTTTTTTTTTAAACAGATGTATAAGCGTTGGAGCTCAGAGGGTCGAGCAGGGCGCAGAGGTCATGATGCTCCCATGATCGCTTATGATGCACTTCTGGCTGCAGGAGGCGACTGGGCAGAGCTGTGTAAACGAGCCATGTTTCATGGAGGTGAGAAATTTGTTATCGCTTGTATATTATAAAGTGGTCTCTTATAATATTGCTTCTGACTTCCTGAGAGTTTTTATGGATTATTTAGACTTTAGCTTCATTTTATGATACTTCTGCACTGTATTGTAAAGGAGAAACTGCTGACACCATAAGTAGAGTATAACTGTTCTTAAATGTTGTTTTAGGTGAGAGTGAAGCCACAGGTCTAATCGCAGGCTGCCTCTATGGCCTCATGAATGGCATAAACCAGGTTCCTCTGAACCTCTACCGGGATTTGGATAAAAGAGAACACCTAGAGGAGCTGGGAGAGGCACTCTATAAGGCAGCATCTGCAGAGAAATGCACAGAAAAGTAATCCTCATCTTCACTGAGTTGAACCTACTGCTATCAGAGAAACTGAACGTGACGCCTCCCTGTTGGCCTGACACAACCCTCCCTCAGTCCCTGAGTACTATTACTGGACGTTCTGTCCTCTTTTCCCCTCTCACTCCTTTTCCCATTTTGATTTTTCTTTCTGGCTACTATCCACACATCTGTCATGATTTTTTTTTTATTACCGGTAAAAGGTCAAATTTTGTCTCACTAAAAAAGAATAACTGAGAAATATCAAAAGGGAGGAACTGAAATGACATTCTTCTTAAAATATCTCACACATGATTCATGTGTAGTTTACATAAATCTGGATATTTTGCTTTCTGTTTAAACTGTTTTACTTGCAAGTGACAGAGCTGTGGGGAAAGAAAAAAGCTCCTGCTTTTTTAACTTACAGTAACTTGGGGAAAGTAAAGGAGATCTTTACTTTCTCTGGGTGTTGCCCTTTTTTCTAAAGCTAACTGTTATTAATATGAAATTTAGAGAACATGCAATCAAGTCTAATTGCCTTACAGTTTGAGTAATCCTGCTTCAGCAGCTAGCTTCTGCTTAACTCCTTTCTTCTTCGAATGATAAAAAAGAATTTATACTATTTCCTCACAAATAAACCTTAGAGCTCTATATTTTGAATGGATGTGTTAAAAATGTATAAAACTGCTGTGATTGTCGAAGTGTGAAAGTGTCTCATTATGGTGTGAAGTCACACAGATTTGGGGTAAAATAAAAATGTATATATTTAAAAACAAATTATGCATCAAGGTACAATATTTTTTTGGGAATGATAACCTAATATACCAGGGTAGTCCAGTGCTGACACAATATCTAAAATCAAGGCATGTTTTTTATTCTACCATTCATACCGTACACTGCAATAACAATGCAGAAATAATTAAAAACTTCTTAAAGTAAGTGTATTTACCCTTAATTTGAGTAGGTAAATAAGAGGATATACCAATGGAGTGAATATTTTTACTCCTAAAATAAAATAATAATTAGATAATATGCACATGAAATAAGACAATCTAATTGTTTTTTTTATTATTTTACTTATAAATTCTCTTGTTCCATTGGCAAAGTCTCTAACTTACCTCCTAAATTCAAGAAAAATGCATTTGTTTTAAGAGAATAACTTATTGATATTTCAGTTTTTTTTACAGTGTACCTATTTGTTTCACACAAACTCAGGAGAAAAACATTAAAATAACAAAAGCATAATGCTCTGAAAAGCATCTGAAAACACATTCAAATACAAACTGAATCTTAAATCTCACACCATAATCACTCAACAGTGGTTTGAGAAATAGTTAATTAGTTAAACTCTTGAACCAAAAGCTGCAGTATGCATTTATGTTTCAGTCTAGATCCGTTTCTGCACATTTCAGGCTTCTGCATGGAGTTGTTGCACATATGAGGAGCATAGAAGCTAAATCTTGGCTCCTCCTGTTGATCCCTGGTCCTTGAATCTCTGAAGTGATTTATACCTGACCATGCAACTGAGAAATATATTTAGATCTTCGACCAATTAATACTTGTTCAAATGGTGACCAATTTCATTATTCGTTGCAACTTAAAACGGAAAAACAATAATTTCTGCTGTTAATAAAAATCCTAGCACACATTTTTTATTGTTGTTAGTTTAGCATAGTTTTGTTTTTGATACATGGACTAAACCAAAAATTTAATATACACAGACACATGCTAATTAAGATTGCATTTCTTTCTGTTATGCTCTAAATAGAGTCAAGATATAAAAAAAACTGGTCGGTGGAACTTTTATAAGGCTACATTTATTTTTCTTGTAAGCTTGAAAAATTCAGCCAGCTGACCTGCAAAGTGCAGCAACGTTTAGGGGAGGAGAGAGCAAGTGAGCTGCTACATCTCATCCAGACAGAGAAGACTCCGGTCACTTCGACTTTTACCCTGCTATCTTATTTAAAGGACTTTAGACTGCAGGGATAGAGTGACAGAAGATAGTGGCAGTGCTAAAAGCATAATCTTTTCAAACCTTTTGTTTACCTTGATAACCTATGCCTACTCAAAACAGGCTATACTGAATGACTGTCCTATTGTCTTCACATTATTTTTCAAGCATCCATTTTTATTTTAATGCTGAGTTCTTTGTCCTGATTTGCAGCTCCATACTACAGTTCAACGAAATGTAGTATGGAACATTTCATTAGCTTCAAATGTGACTTAAAACTAAAATTCTTGCTTTTGCTGCAGTAATAAAATCACTAATCAAACAGCGGGAGGGAGAGGGAGGATTTTTTCACTTGCAGATTGAAGTGAAAAAAGTAGATGAAGTCGGGAAACCTCTCTTTTGGAGTATTACAGATAAATAAAAACTCCATATTTTGCTTTATAGATTAATTCCCAAGTTGTTGTTAAGGATGTTGCTGTCAGTTTCAAGACGTCTTGCATCTCCTCTATTCTCTGTAGACCAGATTGTCGGAAAGCCGGAATCAACCCCGATGTTGGTGCGTTAAGGAGGCTAGTTAGAGACCCCAAATGCCGACCAGTCCTCCGAGGGATCTTTGAGAGTCTCCTGAATTATCTACTACAGGATCTGCTTGAGAGGACAAACAATCACACAAGGATGGAAATGCAAGAATCCGGCACTGTGTCCCAAATCCACGCAAGAAACACAGATAAACTGGATCTGCAGAGGGGGAAAAAGGCTCCAAAAGGCCTCCAAGTGGTCCAGCTATCAGAGAAAAGAGCAGCTGATCCCAAGACTTCTAAAAATTGCACAGCTGATCAAAGAGGAAACTTACCATCACGGCGCCTTACCACATTCCAACTCCTCCAATCTAAGTTCTTGAGGTCTTCCCCCAAACCCTATAACACCAACCAGAGAGAGGTAGGAACTCTGTCTTTTACCAGAGGAAGACCAGGTCGAGACAACCCTAATAATGACAGAAAACATAGCACTGACATTAGAGACAAAGGCTTAAAAAGATGTGGTAGTGTTAAAGAAATGGTGGCCAAGTTTGCCATGGCTGAGCAGAAACAACAGGGAGTGAAAACCCTGAAGAAAGAGCACCTCAAACCAAGACACATTGGAAGAGGGATCCTCCTAAACTCATTAATGACCAAATTTGAAAACATCGCTACTGTTTGTAAGAAAAGTGACTTTGCTTTATCTCATGAGAAGCCTGGTGTAGGAGACAGGGTTGCACCTAAAGTAAAAGAAGAAGCTGTCATTAAAAGAAAGAAACAACAGGTGTCTGACCCAGTGTTCAACAAACAGAGCCAATGGAAAAGAAATGAATGTAAATATACTGCGGATGACTCAACAAGTAATCAAATTAGAAGTGAAGAACCTGAAAGTCCAGATCCTGGGGCAGACATTTTAGCTGAAGGGAATTCAAACACAGAAGATGAGAGTCACATGAAAGCAGAGAACTTGGATCAAGAAGTTTGCTATTCATTACAACTAATGAAGGGTCAAGCTCACAATGTTGATGTGGAGGATAAAGGCCTTCAACAAGTCGGACAAATTCCTTTTACAGTCAACAAAGCTGAATTTCTTAAAAAAAGGGTCATGTTTGCAGATTTGAAGACAATCTCGTTAATGTCTGTGACTGAGTGGTCATTCCCACAACCCTGCAAAGTTCTTATTCAGGAGGAAATCCCTGTAAAGTGGCAAATAGTCACAATAATAACCTGCTCCCCTGCCTGGTCCACATGTGTGGATTCCTCTCCTCAACAATTGCTAAAGAAAATGGAATCTGAGATTTTAGAAAGTCAAACACAGGACAGGATGTCAAGGGAGACCACAGGGAATCTGTTGGACAACCTTAACTATTTATCCGGAGTATCAGCTGAAGGGGAATCCAGACAAATGGAGGCCAGCGCCACACCAAAAAGTGAGACGTATTCTTTGGAATATTCAAATGAGGACATAAATCTCCAAACACCAGATCCTATTCAAGGAGGGTTCTCCAAGTGTGTCATCCCATCCATTCACAGATCTAAAAATAGGGCAGATCAGATTGATTCAACCCCACAACCAGAAACAGTAACTAATCTTACCAAAAACCAGATATTACATTCATCTTTGAATCATCAAGGAAATGATGTGTCACGCTCAACAGAAGGTATCAAAGACAAGGAGTCATGCAGTCCTCATTCCATTAGTCACTCAGAGGTAACAATAAGGACACCACATGGTGAAGCTGAAGCAAAACACTCACCGGTCAATGAAGAGAGATATGATGATGGAAATCTGCCAGAAAAGAATAACACTGGAAAGCCAGGAAACTTTAGCCATTTGGACGAGGATCCATTTGCAGACGGTGAGGGTTCTGTGGTAGATCAGACTCAGCCTCAAAGACAAAATGCAAAACAAAAACCAAAGTACAAAACTATTAACTATGCAGATCCTACAGTGAAACAAACATATAAACCGAAAATAATACGATTCACGGATACCTTTACTTTCTAGTTTTAGCCATATGAGTAAAGAATGTGTTGAAGTTGGATAAATGCTGTTGTTTTGGAACAAACTTTCTCAGGCACTGAAATCTCTGGAATTTAGAAGAGCTGTGAACATTAAACATACTAAAAGTGAATAAATAAAAGAAAGCTACCTCAAACTTCCCAGTTGTATTCTGAGTACATAACAGAATGAAGTGTCCGGCAGGAAACACATGTTTAATTGTATGGTCTAACATTGCACATTTTATGATAGTATTATCCAGCCCCAAGTTATAATGCTTTAAAAGTAAAACAACTCCCTCCCATTGCTACCTAAATGCCACAGTGTATCAGATATCTAATGTAAGGCTGTTTACTAAGAATAAAGTATATTTGCTAATTTTCTGTGTGAAGGAAGTTACATAAACATGTCTATTAGAAACCTTTAAGCCGTGCCTAAATTGGAACAAAGTGAGACTTGTTCTCAGCAGATAAACACTTACACCACATAGCTAAACATGTCCGGAGCTGAATGTTCAGGAGCTCTACTCCATACAGTAATTGAACACCTGCAGGCAGGATCACACCACTGAAGATACCATATACTTTATTGACCCCAACAGGAAATTAACTATTTACAAACTATCATTAAACAGATTTCTTGTGTATCAACTTATTCTTGTATTCTAAAATCTGTGTTAGATTTTTTTTTTCTTTTCTTATCAGGTAGATTTGTAAGGCTGGACTTTGTGGCTGGAAATTTCTATTTAATTTCCTTAAATATATTGATTTATGAGATCTGATTTTGCATTTACTTTGTAAGGCCACACAATGTCTGAGAGGAGTTGCTGAATTGCTACATGTATTAAGGATTGTTTGGAACAGCAACTAATAATAATAATAATAATAATAATAGTTCCCATAACAGGCCACATTCTTTCTCCTCAAGGTTTATTCAACATATGAACTGTTTCCTAAAGTGTCTTTAAATTGTTTTGGTTAACTCTGAGGGGAAAAACTTCACAGCTCCTTTAATAAAATGCTGACTGAGTGAATTACCATCAAATTCCTTTATTTACCCGAATTGCATAGTTGAAAACTTTTTTCCTACAACAAATTTTAACAAATTGAGAAAATGTAAAATATAGAAGATCAACACCAAAAATCAGTCCATCCATCCATATTTCTAGGGTTTTGGTGGGGCTGGTGCCTTTCCAGCAGTATATAGGTGAGAGGAGGGGTACAGCCTGGACAGGTCGCCAGTCTGTCGCAGGGCAATACAGAGACACACACACACACCCAAGCATATACACGCACACACACACACACACCCACCCACACACACACACACACACACACACCTAAGGAGATTTAAGACAAATTAACAGTCATGTTTTCCAACTGTGGGAGGAAGCCGGAGTACCAGAAAGAACCAATGCGTGCACAGGGAGAACATGAAAAATCCATGCAGAGGGTCTTCCGGGAATCTAACCCGGAACCTTCATGCTGCAAGGCAGCAGTGCTACCCACTGTTTCACCGTGCAGCCCCAACAAAAAGCCATGCATTATATGTAAAAAAAATAAAAATAAAAAAAAAAATAAAAAGAATGTTTTATTGAACCAACTTTTAGTTCAGTGATCCAGTTTTCTCTTGAAAAATCCCACTTCCTTGATTGCCATTTTTGTAGCCTGATTGCATCTTTTGTACCTGGATCTCTTCATGTAATCTCTCAGATTTCATGTCAACTTTTATTTTGGAGTCTGTCTCATCACACTACTTTCCTTTCCTTTTGATTGCTCGATTGACTTTATCTTACTTTATTTGCACTTTGAAACTTAGAATTAGTGTTGCGCCGATGCCATTTTTTGGCCCCGATACCGATACCCGATACCTGGCTGTGCAGTATTGGCCGATACCAATACCATACCGATATCATCTGTTTAAAATGTATGTGTGTGTGTGTGTGTATGAGGAACTGCATACTGCCATCATGGCTTTGTCAAGCTGCTACCTACCTTTGTGAAGCAGAAAAAAAGACTAATACAAAGTGAATCCAGTAGAACTTTTTATTGCCTACCAGGAATGGGTGACAATAGCTGAATAAACTTATGGCTCTCAAAATGGTATCGGTGCCCTATTTGTTGGTACTCACCGATACCAATACCACCATTTTAGGGCAGTATCGGGGCTTCGCCCGATGCTGGTATCGGTATCGGTGCAACACTACTTAGAATCCTTCCAAACAATAAAACACACTTCTCTATCTTCAGCTCAAGGTTTATGGTTAAAAAAAAATCTTTTATTTAGAATGTTCATGATCTCATTCAGCTTAACCTAAATGTCGGTTCAATCTGAAGAAAAGGAACCCCAGAAAATGATACTGCACAACTGTGTTTCACTGATCATGGCTTTTGACAATTCACAGTTTTTGACAAATGGTTTGTGCCAAACCTATATTTTGAAATTATTGCAAAAGCTAGCTTCCTTAGACCTTAATGGATTCTTCCACTAGGTTAGGGAAATGTTTAGCCAGGCCTGAATGTTTACTTTGAAGAAAGAGAGATTATATTTGGAGCATAACCAGTGTGAAACCATAAATCCCTGTAGCTCATTTCAGACTAAGAATAGTATGCTGCAGAATCGCTAAACAGTTTCTCTGTTCTTCCATTTTTACTTGAGCTATCGCTGACTCTCTTCATTGTGCAATGGCATAGGAATAAAATGTTGTGTATCATTCTTTGTACCCTTCTTCTGGCTGATACTTTTGTATGATGACATGATTCAGATCCTTTGTAACTTTTCTGCAAACTATACCACAGAAAGTTCATCAGATTATTTAATTTATGGCTAATTTGTATCAAAAAGAAATGCATTGAATAATCAAACTGTGAATTATTTCAATCGGCTATATCTTTTTTTATTGTAAAATCTAACAGACTTTGTTGTTTTTCAGTTAATACAGATTTTTTTTTTTAATCATAAGTGGCCTTCCAACAGATATTGTCAGATACTTTTTTATTGTTAGCCTTGGATCCGATTTATGGCGTCACTGTTATTTATGTTGTTGTCTTATTTGTATCTGAACTGAAGTAAAAGTGCTGGGAAACATGCACCTGTGTCACATGAGGGTGAAAATATACACATCTTATCTGAGCAGTTTTAGAGTCATTTTGCAAAAATGTTAGAAAGCAATCTGTAGCTACTAAATAAAATACAGGAGATAGTAAATTTGTGACAAAATCTCCAGATTTTCTCTACATTGTATTGATCTGATTATATTACAAATAATATTTTTTAATATTATGTCAAGGTTGATGGTACAAAAAAGTTTCTGCTTTGGTTAAACTCCTCAACACTCTCCAACGAACTGTAGGTAAATAGCATGTTTCCTCAGCACACCTCAGGTTGCTTTGTTTACCTGTGCTTGAGTGGCTCAGTCGGAGAAGGCGAGACCATAGATACAATAAAAGCAGACACAGCATTGGCTCTCAGAGTGCATAAAATATGGCCGCCATCTTGGAACGGTCGTCCCACTGCCAAAGATGTATCATCGGCCACTTCTCCTACTTGCCCAAAAAAAATAATTCCACAAGGATGTCTCAGCAGCAGTGTGCAGCGTATTTGTGTTGTATGCCATTGCCTAACCAACAGACTGTTGACGTCAGAACTCGGAGGATGACCTTCAGCAAGTATGATGGACATATACTGTTTATATTTTGTGATAATGTTAATGTACTTATTTCCATCAGTGAAATGTCAGCTAATGTTACCATAATGATTGGTCCGTGCTAGCCATGATATGACTGGAAACCAAGATACCTAAAGTGTTGGTTAATCCCTACAGCTGATTAAGACTGACACAAGTCTACTTTAGAAATTATTATAAAAAATCTCCATAATAACGTTTAAAAGTAAATTCTACACCCATATAATCATGTAACTTTTCAACCTCTCTGATGTCTCATGTGATATATATAGATATATAGATATCTATATCTATATATATAGTTACATTGTTTTAAATATATAGTTATATATTTAAAGCTATATATACATA